>NW_019385455.1:210344-253272 GCF_000671375.1 Centruroides sculpturatus | reverse complement strand
AATTTTACAAAAAAAAAAAAAATTCACATGTGCAATTGAATTTATTTCCTTATATATATTTATATATTTTAATTAAAGAATTAACTTAATTTATCTTTCTTTTATAATAAATAAAATTGTAGAAAAATTTACATTCAAATCTATGTTAATTACTTTTTAAATAACTTTATATAAAAATATAATTTTTTTTTTCTTTCTTTTTTAAATGGAAAATTAAGAATATATTTTTGTTTTATTTATTTATTTATTTTTTTTTTTAAATAAAGTCGTAAAATTTCGTGTTGAAAGAAATATAAGACTTTAGAAAAGCAAGTAGGCAACATTATATTGCGTGATTATCTACCACAGGTACGATTTGTAGTAGGACACGCGAGATCTCAATTATTAACTCCTGTTAAAGTTAGAACTGCTCTTGGTTCGAGGTAGTGCCTTTCAAAAACACATGTCCGACTTCTTTCTCTCCTACAATATCACTATATATATATATATATATATAAATGAAAGGATTATATACTGTATAAATACACATGAGAAACTTTAACCAATGGACTAAATATGAGTCTATAACTCTTTAATGAAAGTACAATGTGCAATGGAATTCGTTAATAAAAGCCTCTTATGTTTCGAGTTTCCTTGTATAAGGACTATAAATGTACAGTTTTCTAACGAAAGGATCGTGTATACCGAAAGGATTATGGATACGAAGATCCTAAAGGATAAGCTGTAGTTAAACTCTAATGAAATCCTTAATGAAGAGAGAATGTAGTTGAAAGGACTATAAATAGAGCCATATATATATATATAGGATAGTATATATTTATATGTCATCTACTTATATCAAGTCATCAACACTTCTTATTGATTACGTTACTCTAGTTTTTTTTTTTTTCCATGGGACAGTGCAGTTTTGTTACGTAACATGTCATTTTGACTCTGTTCGATATATAGACCTATTGAACCGATCATAGTTTCTGCAAAACAATCGATACTACTTGCCTACTCTGTATCCTTTTTATTATTATTATTATTATTATTATTTTAATATTATTCAAGCATAGATAATGAGTATTAAACGTAACGCAGATAGAATTTTTAGGGCGTTACATTGTAAAATTGAGGATAATTTTATTGCATTACTGCAATAAAGTGAGATAAAATTTAATGGTTACGGTGGAAGAATAAAGTAAATTTCAGAACATTATAGTAGAAAAAAATAGAATAATTTTTAGGGAGTTTTTAGGGGATTTGTGAGAATTTTAACGTATTAAAGTATATTAAATTATAGCGTTACAGTGTAATAATAAGGAATACAGATGAAATTCTATAGAATTATACCAGTTAATAAATTTTAGGGATGAAAATAAGATCAATTCTGGAGCATTATAGCATAAGAACAAGGCATAATATCAGGGCCTAATTAAGCTAAATAAGTTGTAGCTTAGGACCTCGTATAGCTTAAGGCTTTATAATATTTTAAAGTATCATTATTTAGTAGAAGGGAAAGGCCTGTTATAATTATAGCTTGGACACAAGTTTAAAGTCTGGCCCAATATAACACATTATAAGATAAGATAAATTCTAAGGTATTACAATAAAATTAATGAAGTTTTAAATGATCTTTAAAAATCTGAGTTTAAAAGGAATGTTAACTGTAAGAAAATTTGTTTTTTTAGCTTGTTTAAAGGTTTATTTTCATTATTATTGTGTGGAAGTTGATTTTGTTTACCTCTATCGAATTAATCATTAGTTCATTTAGTGTAACTGAGGGTGGTATATCGGGGTGCATCATCACACTCGGTGGTCAACTCACTAAAGTATTAGATAATTTATTCAATTACTAGTTGCATCTATGAATTATACCCTATTATTGGCCATTTATATGAAAACAGCTCGATATTTTAATTATTTTATAATGCGAAAGGGATTTAAAATCACTTATAAATCATTTTTTAAAACGATCCAAATTTAATAAGTTTTAAAATATCTTTTAATAATTAATATACATAATAATTAAGAAACAAAAATCAACAACTTTTAAGGATAAATAGTTTTATTAATGTACAACTTTTTAATATTAAATAATAATAAATTTCTGTGGAAAAATCCATTAAAAAAAAAAAAAATAGATGAGAATTTAATAAAATTTTAAGAGTATTTTAGAAGGAATTTACGTATGTATATACATATAATTTTTTTTAAAGCTTTATTATTTAATTCTTGTCAGATTTTGAATGATTTGAATCAGGATTTTTTGGAATAAAAAAAAAAAATTGACTATCAGCAAAAATCGATGAGATGTAAAGTCACTTGTCGTTGATGTCCTCGAAATATATTTTAATTTAAACGAAATTGAATGTAATTTGTTTTTATAAAAAAAAAATATAGGCCTATATATATATTAAATATATAAATAAAAATAAAAAGACTTAGAAAAAATATCTTCTTATCAAAGATTTAATAAGAGAAAAAGGAGGAGAAAATTTTTATCTTAGAAAAGGAAGAAAATTCGGTGTATTTTTAGTAAATATACTTAAAAATACATGTATTTTTTAATAGAATTTTAAAAATTCTCTCCGTATCTTTGTCAAGAAAAGACTTTAGGTGTTGATTTGAAAATATCCATTTGCATATTCTCTATTCGAATTGTCCCAATTCTCCAAATACATCATCCCAAATCTTGGCATGGATGTTAATAATAGTTGATAGAAGACTTTGTTGGAGCCAAGTAGACACACACGCATACACACACATACCAAAAAATCTATCAAAAAAACAGCAACTAACTAATATAAGATTTTATATTCCTTTCATCGACTTAACTGTATAAAGGTAAAAATACCCCTACATTCACCTCGGTACATTCAACCTTTAGCTGTCTACTACGTCAATTAAGTTTAAGTGACGGTTCGATAGCCCATTACAAAGAAACGAAGTCTCTGGTTGGTCGATTCTTGCACGCGTATCACCTAGGTAACGATGCTAGAACGTGTGCGAAATCGACCAATATATGTAATCTGACAACCACGTGGTGGATGACACGTGACAAATTGGATGTAATATAAAAATATCTTTTTGTATATTTGTATTTATTTCGTTACCTTTTAAGGATTTTACTGTGTTTAAAGTAACACTAGAAAGGTAACTCATTCATAATACAATTAAGTCATTTATCAGGAAGTAATACTTTCTACTTTGTCATCTGCTGTGCCAACTATTTGTCACCTCTTCTAACACCTTTTTTTTTTTTTTCCTCTTCCCCTTTCTTCTTTATTTTAAATTACTTTCTCTTGTTTTTATATATTATTTTCCACTTCTTAACGTCTAAATCTTCATTTTATTTTCGATTTTTATAATAATCTTTTATTAAATTTGACTTTATAGTAATTTTATCTACTCTAGGGTATTCGATTTAGCATTGAATTAATTCATACTTTACTCGATAATTTCATTAGGGAGATTGAAAGGATGGTTAAATATTTGTTAATCACATTGTTAGTATTATTATTATTATTATTATTACATATTTTTTTAAAAATGTATTACCATTACTCTATGGGAATTATGAGTATTTTTATGGAATTTTTATTTAATAAAGTCACGTATATTTTTTTTAATTACCAGTATAAAAGCTTAAAGAACACAATAAAAAATTAAATTTATTTTAATCCAACAAAGAAATTTGTTTATAAAATTTAGCAATAGAAAAGTGTTGAAGAACACATCAATACCATGTGCACAGTTCATATTCTTTGAACGTTATGAAACTACGAATTGTCTTGTCACTCAATAGGATTTTAGTAATTACATTTCTTGACGATGCCAAGTCAAGAAGCGCATCAAACTCGTCGTTTAACAACGAATTTTCCAACTTGTTCTTACTCAAATATCTTTTTTTTTTTTTTTCCACCCCCTTACAATTCTTTTATAAAATGTACTTATTAAAACAGAATTTCAACGTTGATAAAACGATTTTAAAAAATAATAATAATTAAAAATATTTTAAATTTCTCTTAGAATTAATTTAATTACAATTTCATGTATGGATAATTAAAAGTATTAATATGAAAAGAGCACTGTATACTTCTTTTTTTTTTTTAAATAACAAATTTTTAATTTAGTAGAATATTATGTTCTTTATCACTACTTAATTGAAAAATTTACTATATTTCTCTCAACATTTACTAGAAAATTTAGTGTATTATTATTTATTTTTTTTTTAATATAAATCCAGCAAATTAGTAGAATTTACTAGATTTTTATATATAATGCCTTTCAATCGGTACTTATGATTTATCGTGGGGAGACAGAAATAGCGAAATCATACTGCGATGAGCTCAAACAATGAGTCTTTCTCGTACCAAAAGGTTAATATTATAGATCTTTATTGACATGAAAAAAAAAGAAGAAGAAAGAGAGAGAGATTTATTCTCATTTTTTATAGAAAAAAAAAATCCAAATTTTATTTCTTGTCACGAAGATATCTACTTTGTTCGGATTCGTTCAAATGTCATCTATTACCATTATTCACTTTCTCAAATCCATGTCGATTTTGGATCATCGTCGTGTTCACATACGATACTATCAAATGGATCACAAATAATACGGAATTTCAATTAATATTTTATATATAAATCTTACAAAAAATACAATTTATACATCTAAAAAGTCTTTTGTATAAGTTTCTAATTGATTGAAATAATAGCTAGCGTGTTACGTTATTTATTCGTTTGTAATAGTATAAGAAATTCGTATATGAGACATGTTTAGAGTTTCGTTCACATATCGTGTATATATAGAATATAACGTGAATCGTCTATCCTCAATCAAACCTCGATGTAGCATCCTTCGAATTAGCAGTAAAACATACTTATTAACAGGATTTTTATATATAAAAATCTCGATTTTAGCACACGGTTATTTGTTCGGAGACGAACAAATAGGGTGATAAATCGAAGCTGATACAAAACTGAGTGTGGCGCTAAATCGAAGTATCTCAGACAAGAACTATGTTATTGTATACAAAGTTCGAATTCGAATACACAAGTATTCACTGGAGTTTTACGAGAGTGGCGTTATTTAGAAGAGCGTTATATCGAGGTTATGGAGAGAGAGGGAGAGAGAGAAAGAGAATTCGTAGTAAATTGTAACACTATATAAACAATATATTGTGTGTTTACATAAAATTTTATCGTTTAACTCGAATTTATATATACAAATCTCGATTTAGCGTTACTATTTGTTCGTTTCCGAAACTGACACTAAATCGAATGTGGTACTGAAATATCTCAAACAATAATAATGTAGAGTAACAGAGGTTTGAATTCGAAAGTATTCACTGAAGCATTATACTAGAGTGTTGTATGAGCTATTTAGGAGAACGTTACATCGAGGTTTGAACTATATATATTTTTAGAATTATTTACAGTATTTAGATATAATTTTTTAACTTAATTTTACTATAAAATTAATTTCAAACGAGAAACTTATAATGAAAATTGTGTGTATATATATATATATATATATATATATATATATATCGAACGTATAGAAATTGTTAAGCTAACAGTTTTTTTCCTATAACAAATCAATTTTTTCCTACTTATAAAATGGTACTCAAAACCATCTGTGAGTGCACATGTACTTGCTGAATGATGGAGGCTTCTCTTTCGTATACAATAATTATATTTTACTCAACTGTTTGAATGGAAATCAAATTATCTCACCGTAGTAATATTATTCTTTCCCTCCCTTCTTCTTATTTTATTATTTTATTTTTAATGAATTAAATTTTCTAACTAACTGTTTCCTCTCCCTCTTCCTCTTCCTCTCTCTCTCTCACTACATGGAAACGGTTGAATGAATTTTCCTAACGTATTTAAACCAATTCGCAGCAGGTATTTATCAATAATTATAATCTAACAGATGTTGTAAGGAATCGACATCCGCATAGTAAAATAAATAATTAAAAAATACAAACCAATCTGCATTTTAAACGTTCGATAAATATCCATCAAGTAAAAAATATAGGTCTATATTCGCATAAGATTATTATTATATCACGTACAAGTTATTTGATATGCTAGCGATATCATTTTTGGGTCATTAGAGAGTAACAGATTGTCAAAATTGCCATCAAATCAAAAGGAAAAAATATATATATATCCAGTATTACTACTTAAATGCTTTAATGCAATTTTTTTACATTTTTATTACTTGAAAAATAATATAAAAAATGATTAAATGCATATTAAATTGTTCTTTTTTAAATAAGCTTGTGTGTTTTTAACTGTACTTTTTTTTTAATGATGTGAGCGTACTATTTAATGCGTGTAAAACTGCATTTTTTAATAATAAATGCCCTATTTAATTTTGTTAAATTTTTTTTTATTAAAATATATCTCTTATAAAATTAATTAAAATAGGAAAATCTTGTTGTTTAATTCGTATTCTTGCCCCAGGAATAATTTGTTATACTTTAACAAATCTTCCCGAGGATATTACTAATTCATCTTGTTATGTGTAACAAAATAAATTAAAGCTTAGCAATACCATTGAACCTGATCAATAGATGAATGAATGTAGCAAAATAGCTATTGATTTTTCATATTTTACTTTGTAATATATAAGTGATGATGGTGATGATGATGATGATAATGCTACACTTTACACAAGCTAAAGTAATTTATCGTCATATATATTTATATAACTTATGATAATATATTCCACGAAGAGATACGATTCTCTCTTATCGACATATTGCAGTAAACTTATATATTATTTATCCATAGAGCTTGATATAATTTATGAAAATTCGGGATAAATACTACCAAAGAAAGGTTTATTTTAATGAAAATAATACTCGAATATGGTTAAAAATTATCATTTATTTTAATTTTGGCTTCTCTTAATCATTAGTGAAAAGCGTGGCTTCGATTTTAAGCATGTGACCACCGATAATTGAGTGAATAAAAACACTGGTAAGTCGTGGGTTTGCGCCTCACGTGGAGTTTTCCGGATTTTCTTCACGTGTTTAACACGTAAATAGGAGCAATTTTCTCTATAGATAGGTCCATCCTCGCGTGTATAACGCCTAAACAGAGGACAGTTTCCCCATAGAAATTCCTCTCCCTTAGTATTTACGTTGCCACATCCTATCGAACCAACGGATTCTAATCAGTTTTTCCTAGGTAATTATATAAAACACGGAAAAATTAAGCAAATTATTAAATAAAATATCATTACATTTTTTTCTCTTACAGGTAAAGTCGTTCCTTACGTGGAAACTACAGTAGCTCACGGGTCAATTTTGACAATATTAGCCATTAGTTTCGAACGTTATTATGCAATATGTCAACCGTTGAAAGCTGGTTATACGTGTACCAAAATGAGAGCCTTGATTATAATATTTACAGTATGGTTAATAGCTATATTTGTTACAAGCCCTATATTACTCATTGCCGAATACGACTACGTAGGATACATAGATGGAACCAAGGTAACTGTTTGCCACACATCAGCTCATAGCACATGGCAAAAGATATATTTCTTTCTTATGACTCTTATACTGTTTTGGATACCATTCGCCGTCCTGATAGCCATATATATTATAATTACTCGTCACCTTATGACAGATCGTAAACACTTAAACAATGCTACCGAGAGATGTAGAATGAGATCTAGAAAACAAGTTGTATTAATGTTAGCCTGTGTAGTAACTTGTTTCTTTGTATGTCTAATGCCCTTTAGAATATTTACAACATGGTTAATTCTCGTACAACAAGAGACAGTAGAAGATCTAGGGATGGAAACTTATTATAATTTATTATACTTCTGTCGTGTCATGTTGTATATTAATTCGGCTATAAATCCTATATTGTATAATTTAATTTCGTCGAAATTTCGTGAAGCATTCGTACGTGTTTTATGTTGTCACAGTGATAAGAGACTCATACGTCAAGGAACTTCTAGTACCACTTATACGTCACTTACAACAAGTTTAAGAGCTCAAGGAATTGTAAGTCAAGGTAGTAAATCGGATAGTTTTAAAAATTCACACTTGGAAAGTTACGTTTGATTGAAAATAATACGCAAAAAAATTAATTATTCTTTTGTATATGAAATTCTATACACCCGTTAGCATTAATCGAAGAGAATAAATGACGAATGGTAAGTAGGAAATTTCAAAACTTTTAATAATTTCTATTGACGCGATGGTCAGAAACGTCTGACACTTAACTTAATAAAGGGTGATCCAATCAATTAAAATTTTTCATACAGTGCAGTTTCCATGCTAACTTGATGTGATTTTGATAAAGAATAATGATGCGCTCCTCTAATAATCGGGTAAGATATATCAATTCCAATTATCAAGAGGGCCGTCTCTTAGGGCGTGCAAAGCAACATTTACATTCATATCATTAAAAAAAAATTTATATATATACGTGTATATATATTCTTGATTTTTAATACAATTCAATCTCTAACTCAACAAATTATAGCATCAAAGTATAAACATGCGTAACGCCTATTATTAAAACATTTAAGAGATAAATGACTGTGATAACCTTAATTTTATATATATATATACATACATCATATATAAATATAAAAAAAAGATATTCTTATCACAAAAAATAGTGTAACAGTTGAAGAGTATACTCCAAAAAGTTTAATGATACTAATTTACACAAACTGCTCTGAAGGACCCCGCTTTGCAATTCAATAAAAAAATAGAAAAAAAAATAACGGAAACGATTCGTAAATGACATAAAACACTAAAATCTACAACATGCAACACGAAAGGAAATAAAAAAAAACACGAGCTTATAAGCTATACCTGATAGTCCTATCGGGTACCATTGATTGTTAAAGACTCCGTACCAAACTACCACCGCCATTTAATCGAATTCATTTAACAACACAACATTTTATATAATTCTAACTCACCTATGTTTACCTCTATTTTTTTTTTTTAAATTTTTTTTTTAATGTTTTAATTTTATATATAAATATATATTTCATTTCTATCCATCTTATTTTTAGCTGGAAAACGTTTGTTACGATCGATAAACACACACCGGTGATCCGAACACATGCTTAGAACGACATCATCAAAACGTGCGTAGTTACAAATTTGCCTACGTCATCAGAACGTGTAATAGAGTCGTTTTCGATGTGTAAACCGATAATTCAATTTTTAAAATAATTGTGATCGTGTGTACAGCACCTTAATAATCGTTGTCGATGATCCTTATGAGGAAAATATATATATATTTAAAAAAAAAAAACGTGTTTAAAATACAGGAAAAAAATTATGTACGTTTTGCTGTTATGTAAAAATATATGTAGATTATAAGTCCATGTATAGAAAGCATGTAAATATATTTAATTGAAAACTATGTAAATATGTAACTCGATAGGTATCATAATGTACTGTACGTAATTTAAAAAAAAATGAGAGACAGAGAGAAAAATATTAAAAGAATTTAAATAGTTGTTTCCATTTTTTTTGTAATTTATTTAAATTTTTTTTTAAATTCGACATTTTTTAAAGCGATTACAGAATTTTTTTTTATACAAAATCGATTTATAAAAAAGTAGTTCGAGGTTTCTATATATAAACGAGAAAATCTTGTTATTGTTCACACACGATTAGATCACACTTTTATCTAACTGCAGATACATAAATTATGTAACTGGTGTGTATGTGTGTCTGTATGTCTGTCTGTGGATATTTGTTTTAATGTGTTGCATATATTTACAAGTGTTTTTCATACTCCTATATATATATATATATAAGATTCTTACTGTATTTACTTAAATAATGTATATATAATTAAATAAAAATTATTTTTATAATTTTTACATTTTAATCGTCAGAAAATATTTTTAAAATAAATAAATAAATAAAAATTTAAAAATTTATTTTTTAATTTAAGTTTTTTGGTTATGTAATTGTAAAAAGTTTGGATCTTTTATACATTATGTTCATTCCATCCTCTGATTGGTTGATGGTACAAAATAATTAATATGCATTGACCTGTGATTGGTTAGGAAAAATTTAAAATTTTAAATTACGTAATTCGAAATTAAATACATTTCCTAACTGCTGCCATCTATCGTATAAAATTTTAATTTTTGGTTAGAAATAAATATAAATCTAAAAAAATCTATCGTAATTTTTTTAGATTAAGACTTAATAAATCAAAAGAAACGTTTTATTCATCCATTTAGATGCATATAACTGACCTAAATACTAAAACAAGAATGTTAAATATGTTAGCAGTCCTTCAATTGATAAATAACACTAATTAGGTTTATTTATAGTTAATATAATCAATACCTATTTCCAAATTTATAATATATTTTTTTTCCTTCCACTTGACCTAATTAACAACTCTTCGTAAGTTTTTTTAAGACTTTTTCCTGCTAATATAGGAACATAAATCAATCTGTCATTGAATTATCATCACTTATCGGTTAACCTTTATCAAGATTTTCGTACTCTCGAAATAAATTCATATAATTTATTATTTTATTTTACTCATTTTCTTGTTAATAAATAATAAAATTTAACCACGTGGTCCTTCATAGAAACTGATTAATTTACAATACTAGTAAACAAATAAGTGGCTCCATCTGTTAGTCACAATTTTCATTACATTCACAAAAAAACACCGTAAAACAAAAAATAAAAATCTAAAAAAAAAAAAATTCAATTATTACATTTTGATTGATAAATTATTTACGTATATAAATACTTTAAAAAATTCTCATTTTAATTTTATATATATATATATAAAGAACAATTCCAGCGAAGCGTTAAAATGATGAATACAGATGAGTCAGAAAATGAGATTTATTATAAATATAAGTTTCTTCACACTTAAAAAAGTTTCTTATTAAAAATTTAGATATATTTTTTTATAATTTTGAATAAAGATTTAAGAGCTGTTACGCTTGGGTAATTTTTTTTTATAACTTTCTTTATACATTAATAGACTCATGAAACGTCTAGCGCCTGTAAATGTCTCTTCTTTGCACAGCACTACTCGTCTAACTATACAGAAAATATAGCAATTTGTATGGGATTGAGATAAAAACTGCTATTATTATTATTACAATACACGTTACATTTTTATTAAGTTAATTAAATTTTAAATTAAAATATAATAATTAATTTTTTAAAATTTAATAATTTGATTCTTAAGAGGAAGTGATGTGGAAAGAGAGAAGGGAGAGATTCAGATGAGGTGATCTTCCCTTCTTTTTTTTTTTATAGAAAACTTTTCTATTTATGGTACAAACAAATCTGCATAACTTAATTCTCAATGAACAGTGAGGGATATCATCTTTCACTAAACTTTTAATCTTCGCATAGCTGAAATATTTTCTAAAATACGAGAAAAATTCTTGAAATTCCGAACGATGCTGTGATAAATCTGATCAAGATCTATCTTCGGGAATTAAATGCGAATCGTTTTCTACAGATTTTTTAAATAAATAATTCACATAAATTTGAAAATTATACACGAATTATTAATATTAGATTAGATTTTAGCGTACAGGATGACTCAAAAATCAGCTAACTGTTATATATATATATATATATATATATATATATATATAACAGTACGTGGAAGTATTCAAGTGTTTATCTAGAACACACAATTAAAACACGGTTAACTGGCTTTTGGACCACTCCATCTTATTGTGTAGATGGCCCAAAAGTCTGTTAATCGTTATAAAGATTAAATTGCACAATATTCGTACAATTGTATCTATAATATACAAAAACAAAAGCATGGTTAATTGACTTTTGACTACCCTGTATGTATTATGCTGCTGAATAGTTATTCTGATTTGTTAAAAGAATTTCGGGATGATAAGTTGATTTTAATGGCTTCAAAAAGTTAAACATTTTGAAATTGTTTTTTAATAATTATTATTTACAAATATACAATTTACTAATCAGTAAATTATCAATATAAGTCGTGGGTTAGTACACAGTTTTACGTCAAAACGACGCCATATTTGTACTCATCCCAGAATATAACTGTAGACGTAAACAATTCGTGCAGCACAAAATGTAAAAATGTTTAAAATTAATACACAGAAATTTTATATAGTAATTAATACAATTTCTATACATTAATTTCTATCGAGTCCCATTTTACTTTTGCAGGAACATAGTCTTAATTTATAGCATAACTTGTGTGAAATAAGGACGATATTTCACGTAAGCTGCCTCGATTTACGACGGTTCTCCGGGATTTATAATATAACAAACTCGCTCGGTTTTATAACATTTATTATATCCAATATCTTAAGAATAAGAAATCAATCAAAATTGTGTAAAATTTATTCTAAATTTCGAAAATTCAGTTACAGAACGGAAAGTAATCTCAATTGTTAACAGAAGTTACGTGAAATGGAATGGCTCACTTTACGACGATTTTCCAGAAACTTATGTACAAATATCACCGAATTTTACAGAATATATCGTACTCCCTGTTATAAGGAATACTTTAAGGCACGAAATTATACTCCAAATCTCCCCAGAGAAATATAATTAACAATACAAAGAACTTCAACAGAGATTTATGCATTTATATATTTTAATTAAATGTGAAGTTTAAAAAAAAAATGGCGGAAAGAAACGTTTTATGTAAAAACAAAACGGAAGTTTAATTTTAAAATTTCATTATATTTTAATTTTTATTAAATTTTTTCGAATGTTGGATAGATAATGATAAAAGTCACTTGACTTTGTGGATCGATACAAAAGGTTAAACTAGAACATTGAACGACATTTCAGAATAGGTGATCCAGGCGTGAAATTAAAATGTCTTTTCATGAGTAATGACTTTCCTAACTAACGATACATCTCATATATATATGAGATGTGTCGTTATATATATACACATATATATACATACATACACACAGTCTACTTAATCTACTATCTTAAAGCATTGTCTATATTAAAAAGGTGAGAAAGAAAGGATAACTTATCGACTTATCTATTAAGCTATTTGTGTTATACAGTAAAAATATGGTGTGGTCAAAAGTCAGTTAACAATGTTTAGTATGTTCCTATACACTAAATGTGGTTAATCTTCATTAAATCACTTTCTTACATTGGAAAGGTGAGAAAGTAAAGGAATATTATAGAGAAGTATTAGAAGAGTTGTGGAATTGTATTATGGAGAAACAAATATGACGTGGCCCAGAAGTCAGTTAACTATATTTCTTGGTTTATTATCATACATACACACTGTATACCATCCTTCCTTTCAGTATCCTTAAAGCAGTTTCTTATATTGGAAAAATGAGAAAGGAAGGATATCTTATGACTTATCTATGATGTATACATGAAGTAAAAAGAGTGAATATGTTGGCCCAAAAGTAAGTTAACCATATTTTTATGTTCCTGTACATTTATAAATGTATTTTACTTTGAATATCTTAAGGCATTTCTTTACATTGAAAAGGTGAGAAAGGGGACTTATTTCTTATCTATAGAGCAATTTATGTTGTATATATTATACATTGAGAAATATAGGGTGGCTTAAGTCAGTTAACTGAATTTTGTTTCTATGTATTTCAGTAAACTTGTGAATTCGTATGAATTATAAATTAAATTCAGATCAATATGTTTTTCCTTTATAAAACTAGAGAAAATAATTAAGTATTTAAATATTTGAATAAGACATCAATATAATCTTTACAATAGTTAACTGATCCATGCTTTGTATGTTTCAGACATGCTTGTGAATATGAATTTACATCAAGCAATTTGCGAACAGTTCATGAAATTGTTGTAATTTGTATATCAAATGATCTCATTTTGAACAATTTTTATACAATTTAACATGTGAACAACACTGCAAATCTTTACAGCAGTTAATTCACTCTTGGTTCACCCTGTATGAATATCCCAAATTCTCTTTTCTCTAAGAATCTTTAAATATAACAAAATTAGTATATATACATTATACAAACATAATATATAGCAATTTCATGTATTATAATCTAAAAATATTAAAAAAGAAATATATACATACATTTTCTTCATTAGACAACTGACTTGAATGATCAAGTCATTCATGTCTAGGCTTATTAAGTTGATAGATTTCTAAGATTGAAGAAATATTTTTCTCAACCAAGAGTCTTAGAAATTGAAATTTTTGAACTATAATTTGAATATGTTAACTTTTATCCTCCTCTGCTTTGTATACCAACTAGTACATAAGTTGTGATTATACATTTTTAGTATATAGGTATGTGAAGCTTAATGATGGGAATATATTGTGAGAAATACTTGATCGAGCAAATGCCATAGAATGTTTTTAGACAAACATCATATTGTGAGGGTCATAAAAGCGCGTCGAAATTATGACTAATTACGAAACTTTTAAGTCGGAAAGTTTTGAAGATCAAATTGGGTCGAGGGGATGTGTTAGTGACAGAACCCAGATGAGACAAAAACTTTTTTCGAATCATAAAACAAATGCGACGCGATGATAAACAACAGGGGGGAATGTCGACAGAGAGAAAGAGCTTTGTCGAGATGCTCGCAAACAAGTGTCAGGTCGACGAGCGCGAACATTAAAAGCTCCGTCATCACCTCTCCGACCTTTTTCCGACCTGGATCGGTCTCAAGTTTCACCTAGAAACAAAAGAATGACCAATCGGGGTAAGGGAGAGGGTGAACGGGACCAATCGAAAGGGTGAGACTCAGGGAAAATCTTATAAAACCCCCGGATCTCAAGGACAAAAGAGAGATTCTCAGCCGCTTCTCTCCAAAGAGGAATTCCAAACCGATTCTCCGCAGTTCTCCACTCGGACCAGGTTCTCCACCAGTGACCAACATCCGCAACATCACCGGACAGAAGCACCTGTGCAACAGACACTCTCATGTCAAGCCTGGGACACCAGTCAGCGCCCGTTCGTCGACATCGAGGAGCTCCCACCAAAGCCGATCTAGATTGCATTGTTATTGTCATTATGTAAGTTAACCTTATGTCAAAATAAGGTTAACTTAAGATTAATTTAAACATTTCAGCTCAATTATAATATTATGGAAACCCTGCCATATGTGCAATCTATTATTAAGGGGAATGGAATGTCATTAAGTGACACATACCTGTTACATTTGCAAATAAACTGGTTGAAAGATGAATATTTTGCAAACCATCTCATGTGGCACTGAAAACCTTTGTTATCCTTAAACTGTACAATGCAATACTACTATAAAACTAAATAAAGAATAAACAAATTCCATAATTTAAATTACTTTATTAATTCAGCCAAAAGCTATCTACTCCCTCGCAAATGCATATTGTACAAAATTTACAGAACAGTTGAAGAGCAGATATATACAATTATAATATCGCTACTAGATGATCCAAGTTTTAATACATGCATGGGGGTGAAATTTGTATTTTGTAGCATAACACACACTTCTTTTTGGTGCATGTGTGTGAAAGCTATGTTCTGAATAAACTTTTTGTTTTTGCGCTGCAAATCCTTTTCAAATAAAGGATATAATTTTCTGATTTTTATTCTCTTTTTACATGATGATATACTCTACATATCAATGTAGAGGTGCACAATATCAAGAAGAATGAAAATGCGTGTTCAATTGTTTCTGGTTTGATTGGATTCTACGATATTTCGTTAACATCAAAACAGCTTCTTATGAGAATATATCTATCGAGAAGAACTTTTATGAACTATAATTCTGAAAGATATAGATTCCAATGCATTATGTGGAGTGGAAACAAATACATTTTTACTGCATCGGGTGCACAAATTAAACTCCTCGACACTTTGTAATTTCCACACGATGGAAACCATCTGTCATATATTTTTTAAAATAGACAAATCACAATTTCATAAGCCCTGTTTACATTAGATACTTTGTTTGATCAGTGCAAATAAATACTAATTCAAGTTACTGCATAAAGTAAAAAATCAAAATATACTAAATATAAGTTACATCACGTGTAAAAATAGTCCAATATACACAATAAACATTAATCATTATATAAAATTTAACTTTGTGGACACATTTTTATATATATATATAATTATACATCACTTCGTATAGAATGTGATTATTTGCATATGGACACATATTTTTCTTAATTGCGATGAATGATAAAATCATAGTGAGGATATGTCATTACGATGTTGATCGTTGATAAACTTAAAAGGAAAAAGGAGGTATTCCAGTGACACAAGCTGCACAACTTGATAAATATCTTGACTAAAAATAGTGTGGGCATAAGTTTTGGTTCCTATACAAAACAATTTTTTTTTTCTGTTTTGGCATTGGCTGCTATCATCATATTGTACAGTTAAGAGTCAAGTTAGGCTCTACACTAATGTCTTGCTCCATTCTAATTAGTAACAATATTGTAGATAGCAAGTGAAGGCGCATAAAAATAGGTTCTTCTAGGTATTCTGCACCTCAAATTATATTTAAAATTAAATAAAATACAATAAAATATTCATAAAATCATAGTAAAAAACAAAAGCAAAATAAGAATAGCTTGTCATGACATGAAATTTAGAAACTGGAATGTTAATAAAAGAACATTTTACAAGTATCCAGACAATGTACAATGAAAGGATTTCTTTTGTTTAGAGCTTAATGAGTTCTGTAAAAGAAATCATTTCAATTATTTATCCTTCAGGAGTAAAAATAGTTTATATATATATATATATTTTTTTGTCATTATTTTCCAAAATAAATTACTATAGATTTGTGCTAATTCAAGAAAATGATAAATATATACTTGTCGACCAAAAAAATGGAGAATAAATTTTTATCTTAACAATTAACAATATTGCTAATTATATTACATTATACACACATCTATATATATATATATAGCATATATATACGTATACATATACAGGTTACATGCATAAGTATATATATTTATCTATCTCCCAGAGTTATATTTGTAAAATACTACTTAACCAATTTAATTTTGTATTCGACATAAATATGAATCATTTACTCAATATAATTTTAGATAATTATGAATTAAATTAAGTACAAAGATATTATTATTAATAATTTATACACACATTCATACTATTCGCCAATTCAGAAGAATCAGCTTCCCAAGTCCTTTTGCCAAAAGAGAATAAAACTCAAAAATTTGAAATTAACTTAAGAATTAAATTGTATTAATTTGAGCAAATTTAATTTCTCGTATATCAAAAATGTACTATTTTATTAATGAATTTAACAAAATTATTTCAATTTATTTATTTATTTTCTGCTGATATAAACTCCTGCAATCAGGCACTTTAATTAGGCACATTTATTTTATGTATCAGAAATTTAGGAACTATAAAATATTTTTTTTTTACTGTTAAATTTTAAATACTTTATATCTGATTCATTATTGTATATTTTCTTTAAATATTGATATATATTTATTTACATATTGTTTGAAAATATATATATATATATATATATGTATATGTGTGTATGTGTTTGTGTGTATATGTATATATATATATCACATGTTTATTGCAATAAATTGATTGTCGGTAATGTAATTTTCATAACTACAAAACTATAATGTGCAGTTCGTATTTCAATATACACGTTAAGCTTACATTAATGAAATTCTTTCTTTGATTAAATGAAGAAAATTGGTTAAAGAACTTATAATTATTAAATTTTAATTAATATGATATGTTTTTTAGTGGAAAACAAATGATATAATTATACTAAACTATGCTTTATCAGAGTAAAGTTATAAATATTTGAAGTACAAGCACTTTTGAACCTTTCTGGCTCCCCTTTGGAGACTTAATATTTTTTTTTTTTTTTGCAGCTTATTAAATTTCATTCTTCTAGAAAATAATCCAAATGTGTTAAATATTTAAAACTTAAATTGTTTGCATTTTAGAATTGTGAAAATTTGTTAAATATTAACATTTTTAATTTATTTAGAAGGTTACCATTTATTATTCTTCATTTAAAACCACTAAACATGAGCCAGAATGACTTGCTTCAATTTTAAACATAAAAAAATTTGTTCTAATGAAGCATGGTTTTTGTATAATTTGAATTGATGTTTTTGAAGTTTCTAAAAATTAAGTTAATTTCAATATTACACAATCAATTTAAAATGAAACGTATAAAAATATATTTCAAAAAACATATTTTCAGGTAATAATAATAGGAAAATATTACAAATTTATTAAATTTTTACTTTGAATAATTGTTTTTTTAACACTTCACAATCAATTTTTCTGTGTAAAAATAGTCCAATATACACAATAAACATTAATCATTATATAAAATTTAACTTTGTGGACACATTTTTATATATATATATAATTATACATCACTTCGTATAGAATGTGATTATTTGCATATGGACACATATTTTTCTTAATTGCGATGAATGATAAAATCATAGTGAGGATATGTCATTACGATGTTGATCGTTGATAAACTTAAAAGGAAAAAGGAGGTATTCCAGTGACACAAGCTGCACAACTTGATAAATATCTTGACTAAAAATAGTGTGGGCATAAGTTTTGGTTCCTATACAAAACAATTTTTTTTTTCTGTTTTGGCATTGGCTGCTATCATCATATTGTACAGTTAAGAGTCAAGTTAGGCTCTACACTAATGTCTTGCTCCATTCTAATTAGTAACAATATTGTAGATAGCAAGTGAAGGCGCATAAAAATAGGTTCTTCTAGGTATTCTGCACCTCAAATTATATTTAAAATTAAATAAAATACAATAAAATATTCATAAAATCATAGTAAAAAACAAAAGCAAAATAAGAATAGCTTGTCATGACATGAAATTTAGAAACTGGAATGTTAATAAAAGAACATTTTACAAGTATCCAGACAATGTACAATGAAAGGATTTCTTTTGTTTAGAGCTTAATGAGTTCTGTAAAAGAAATCATTTCAATTATTTATCCTTCAGGAGTAAAAATAGTTTATATATATATATATATTTTTTTGTCATTATTTTCCAAAATAAATTACTATAGATTTGTGCTAATTCAAGAAAATGATAAATATATACTTGTCGACCAAAAAAATGGAGAATAAATTTTTATCTTAACAATTAACAATATTGCTAATTATATTACATTATACACACATCTATATATATATATATAGCATATATATACGTATACATATACAGGTTACATGCATAAGTATATATATTTATCTATCTCCCAGAGTTATATTTGTAAAATACTACTTAACCAATTTAATTTTGTATTCGACATAAATATGAATCATTTACTCAATATAATTTTAGATAATTATGAATTAAATTAAGTACAAAGATATTATTATTAATAATTTATACACACATTCATACTATTCGCCAATTCAGAAGAATCAGCTTCCCAAGTCCTTTTGCCAAAAGAGAATAAAACTCAAAAATTTGAAATTAACTTAAGAATTAAATTGTATTAATTTGAGCAAATTTAATTTCTCGTATATCAAAAATGTACTATTTTATTAATGAATTTAACAAAATTATTTCAATTTATTTATTTATTTTCTGCTGATATAAACTCCTGCAATCAGGCACTTTAATTAGGCACATTTATTTTATGTATCAGAAATTTAGGAACTATAAAATATTTTTTTTTTACTGTTAAATTTTAAATACTTTATATCTGATTCATTATTGTATATTTTCTTTAAATATTGATATATATTTATTTACATATTGTTTGAAAATATATATATATATATATATATGTATATGTGTGTATGTGTTTGTGTGTATATGTATATATATATATCACATGTTTATTGCAATAAATTGATTGTCGGTAATGTAATTTTCATAACTACAAAACTATAATGTGCAGTTCGTATTTCAATATACACGTTAAGCTTACATTAATGAAATTCTTTCTTTGATTAAATGAAGAAAATTGGTTAAAGAACTTATAATTATTAAATTTTAATTAATATGATATGTTTTTTAGTGGAAAACAAATGATATAATTATACTAAACTATGCTTTATCAGAGTAAAGTTATAAATATTTGAAGTACAAGCACTTTTGAACCTTTCTGGCTCCCCTTTGGAGACTTAATATTTTTTTTTTTTTTTGCAGCTTATTAAATTTCATTCTTCTAGAAAATAATCCAAATGTGTTAAATATTTAAAACTTAAATTGTTTGCATTTTAGAATTGTGAAAATTTGTTAAATATTAACATTTTTAATTTATTTAGAAGGTTACCATTTATTATTCTTCATTTAAAACCACTAAACATGAGCCAGAATGACTTGCTTCAATTTTAAACATAAAAAAATTTGTTCTAATGAAGCATGGTTTTTGTATAATTTGAATTGATGTTTTTGAAGTTTCTAAAAATTAAGTTAATTTCAATATTACACAATCAATTTAAAATGAAACGTATAAAAATATATTTCAAAAAACATATTTTCAGGTAATAATAATAGGAAAATATTACAAATTTATTAAATTTTTACTTTGAATAATTGTTTTTTTAACACTTCACAATCAATTTTTCTCATGTTTCATGTTTAAATTCATCTACAAAAGTCTTCTTTCAAGTCGTATTAGTTTTCAAATGTTAATTTTTTTAAGTATTAAAAATTAAGACAATTTATACTCTATTTTTGATATATAAAGTATTATTTTATGAAAATTTATATATATATATATAAATTAATAATTTGTTCATACTCAACAGATTTGTATCATTTAAATATGGAATGTGTATGTATATCTATCTAGATTTTATAATTTTGTTTACTGAAATATCAGCAATTTCATTTAATTTGAAAACGAAAACTACAAATCTATGAACATACAGTACACATGTACAGGTATACCTCGCCTTACGTCGGTAATTGGTTCCAGGANTGGATAACTGAAAAAACGGATATATATATATGTATATGTGTGTATGTGTTTGTGTGTATATGTATATATATATATCACATGTTTATTGCAATAAATTGATTGTCGGTAATGTAATTTTCATAACTACAAAACTATAATGTGCAGTTCGTATTTCAATATACACGTTAAGCTTACATTAATGAAATTCTTTCTTTGATTAAATGAAGAAAATTGGTTAAAGAACTTATAATTATTAAATTTTAATTAATATGATATGTTTTTTAGTGGAAAACAAATGATATAATTATACTAAACTATGCTTTATCAGAGTAAAGTTATAAATATTTGAAGTACAAGCACTTTTGAACCTTTCTGGCTCCCCTTTGGAGACTTAATATTTTTTTTTTTTTTTGCAGCTTATTAAATTTCATTCTTCTAGAAAATAATCCAAATGTGTTAAATATTTAAAACTTAAATTGTTTGCATTTTAGAATTGTGAAAATTTGTTAAATATTAACATTTTTAATTTATTTAGAAGGTTACCATTTATTATTCTTCATTTAAAACCACTAAACATGAGCCAGAATGACTTGCTTCAATTTTAAACATA
Source organism: Centruroides sculpturatus (assembly GCF_000671375.1). NCBI lineage: Eukaryota > Metazoa > Arthropoda > Arachnida > Scorpiones > Buthidae > Centruroides > Centruroides sculpturatus. The sequence goes on along the minus strand of NW_019385455.1, from coordinate 231,762 downwards.
AAAAAATTTGTTCTAATGAAGCATGGTTTTTGTATAATTTGAATTGATGTTTTTGAAGTTTCTAAAAATTAAGTTAATTTCAATATTACACAATCAATTTAAAATGAAACGTATAAAAATATATTTCAAAAAACATATTTTCAGGTAATAATAATAGGAAAATATTACAAATTTATTAAATTTTTACTTTGAATAATTGTTTTTTTAACACTTCACAATCAATTTTTCTCATGTTTCATGTTTAAATTCATCTACAAAAGTCTTCTTTCAAGTCGTATTAGTTTTCAAATGTTAATTTTTTTAAGTATTAAAAATTAAGACAATTTATACTCTATTTTTGATATATAAAGTATTATTTTATGAAAATTTATATATATATATATAAATTAATAATTTGTTCATACTCAACAGATTTGTATCATTTAAATATGGAATGTGTATGTATATCTATCTAGATTTTATAATTTTGTTTACTGAAATATCAGCAATTTCATTTAATTTGAAAACGAAAACTACAAATCTATGAACATACAGTACACATGTACAGGTATACCTCGCCTTACGTCGGTAATTGGTTCCAGGAGAACGACGTAAGTCGAATTTACTTGTCTCCGAATCTACTTGTCACTAGGCTAAACCGTAAATTACCATTCCCGGTTCTGTATTTTATCTATTAATGCATTTTTAATAATATATGGCTAATAAAAATCTATTTTAAGCTTACAAACAAATAAATTTCAGTTTTTTAATATAGTACAGAAAAAAAGTAATCTAAATTCACGAATGCATGTACAGTACTGTAAATACAGTACATACTTGTATATATTTTAATGTGATTTTATGTGCTTTAAACGTTTTTCTAGTGATATTATGACTTCAATATTTGTGGCGGACAGACGTAAAGTCGAGTAAAATGACTTAAACTTGATTTTTAATTTTCCATATACTTTTTTGACAAACGACGTATAATCGGAAACGACGTAACTCGAAACGACGTAAGTCGAGGTATGCCTGTATTGTATATATGTGGAGCATTCAAAAAGTTCCCAGAAAGTGATTATTATTCATAAACAGAATGCTATATTTATAATTAACTGATGTTTCTAATTTATGAATAAAAAGAATAATAAGCCCCATCAGTCTTCTTTTCATTCCAAAATTTAAATAATAAAGACTTTAAAAGTGTTCACTAGCGGTTGTTACATCAAGTGAAAGTTTTGTAGTGCAGTGACTAGAATCAAAGAGCACTAATTTCTACATGAAGGGCTTAGAAGAGTAGTGACACCATATGGGAAAATATTTAACTCAAATGGAATGTACACTGAAAAATAAAACATTAAATTCAATTTGCTATCTTTCTATTTACATTTTCTGGAAAATTTTTGAACATCCCTCATATTTTATTAACCATTAATTATTTATAAAAATTAAACTAGACAATGAAAATTCTATGATAAAATGTGAGATTCTGTGTGTATGTATGTGTGTGGAAATTATATCCTGTAAATTAAAAATTGAAACATTTACATCTAAAAAGAACTTGGGATCACTGATTCATTCTTTAACATTATAAAATTAATGACGAAAGGCAGAATACTTGCAGCATACAAAACTCAATTATTAACACAAGAAAGATGAGATGACGATGGTAAAATGATGGTGATGGTGATGACTGATGACGATGATAATGATCCACCGTTGGATGATGACGTCGATGAATGAGGTTATCTTTCTTTATATACAAGTACTGGAATTTGAATTTGATTTCCAGTTATCAAGTTTACCACTCTCTTTGATTGCATCAGTACTAGTCTTACACAGAGTTCCCAATGACACTAAAGCACTTGCTATGGCCAAACCTGATTGACCATCAGGAGTATAGTCTTCATTGCCAAGAGGCATTCTCACTATAAGTGACAGCACAGCTGCCTTGCCACCTGAGCATGGTTCAAGAGCTATTGGTGTAGGATGGTTCTAAAAAGAAATAATAATGATAATTAAATATATTTTGATAAAATACAATCCATATACTTTGTAAACAAAGTAATTTTACTTTTGTAAACTAAACTAAAGTAAATTAAAATTCACTTTCTCAATTCTCAAAATCCATTTTTTCCTGCTTAACTGCAGACATTCAGAATACTTTCCCTAATTTCCAAATAATTTCAAGCATTTTGATTTATTGTTGTGGATAAAAATAACAGAAGAAGCTTTATAAAACTCAAATCCCAAGCTTGTAAAATTATAAAAAAGACTGTTGCAAAAATATTTTGAAGTTTTCTGCACATTCATTTCCAACCATTGGAACACAATCGACATTAGTGGAGTTGATATTTAGAGTCTTTTCCACTTATAAATATGCAAATTATTTATAAGTTTATAATTTGCATATTTGTAAGCAGAGAACCCATAAAGAAAGATTAACTTTACTAATGTTGATTGTGCTCCAACAGTTGGAAAGGAACATGTAAAAGACTTTAAATGTAGTCTTTTTTGTAATTTTCCAAGAATTTCCATCCTGGATTTTATAATTCCTATTTTTACAAACTGAAATCAGTAGTTTGAAAGCAACTGCTGTACTAAACACATATCACATACTCAGGAAATTCTTAAAAAGATAAATACACAAACAGCACATAAACAAAACAATTGTTTTCTGTAGACTAGTGAGACTTTGCCTTTAGTCATGCATTGCACTAGACACTGGTATATATACTATGTAGAATACATTCCAACACCACCACATAATATAATAATAATAATAATAATAATACAGTAGAGCATCAATTATCCGACTCAATTGGGGACTGGGGTTGGTCGGATAACTGAAAAAACGGATAACTGAAAAGTATGAAAAAATACATTATTAGTATAGTATATTATTATATCTCATGTAATTAGTATATTAGTATATCGCTATTAACCTACTTNATTATCCGACTCAATTGGGGACTGGGGTTGGTCGGATAACTGAAAAAACGGATAACTGAAAAGTATGAAAAAATACATTATTAGTATAGTATATTATTATATCTCATGTAATTAGTATATTAGTATATCGCTATTAAGCTACTTCGCGGTGAATTTTCATCAATGTTAAGCCTAACAAATTTTTTTTAAAATAATAATCGTTGCTATTGTGTCGTTAAAAATTATTTTTAAATTATTTTATGGCTTACAAAACCAACCAACCACTCATAATTAGAAACTTAAGCCTCGTTTAAATACTGGCATCCCTTTTGTGGTCGAGCCAGTGTTGCCAGCTATAACACCAAAAATTTTACAAAAATAATATTAAAGTGGCCAAGACATAGCCAAATATTATAGCGTTGCATCACCAGCGGACATTTGAATTTGCCGACTAGAATGCAGTTGGTTAACCAATGTGACGGTTGATTGGGGTCGAATAATCGATGCTCTATTGTAAATACAAACAACAAAAAATTAAGATGCAATAAATGTGTTAATAATTTAAATGTTAAAATAGCAATTAGGAAAAGAATATACATCAAACCAAAAATTATATAAAGCTTGACTATTTCCAAGCTTAGAAGATGGTTGTGTGATTTTACAGATCATCCAGATTCCTTGTTATAAGGAGCATCAAACATGCAAAAATTTAATTTTATTAAATCTCTACTCTTCACTTGATAGTGCTTCATTTAATTTTTAAATTTCTAAAGTTCTTTCCTGTAATTTCTATCCATGATGATGGGCTACATCCTTGAAATGTATATATAGTCAGATTTTTTAAACTGACTATATATACATTTCATATACATTTCTTAAATTTAGAATAATTTAACTCCATCCTAAAGTGCCAACACCTAAATGACAATAACCAGGTGAAATGAAAAATTATAGAAAAATTAAAGAAGGATATATTTAGCCTGGTCTTTTAGTTATATTTTCATTTAAAAAATTAATTTCTAAATAAACTGTAAAAAGTTATAAATTTTAGAACATTTTATTCTAATGTTTACATCTCATTTATTATGAATTACAGATTTTATTCTTTTTGGCATACTATCAATAAGTGATTGACATTGTTCAAGACTAATTTCAGACCAAACTTTTTAAGTTTTTCTTTTAAATCTTGTTTATTGGTTGGGTTAGATTCTTGCATTATTTTTTTACAAATAGACTAAATACAGTAGAACCTCGATTATCCGAACTAATTGGGGATGAAAGTAGTCCGGATAAGGAAAAATCCGGATAATCGAAACAAATACTTTAATTTGTCTTTTAATGATAATACAACATGTTTTCTTTTCGATGACATATCAGTAATATTAAAAATAAATACTGTATTTAAATTGTGATCAAATTTTCAAGATACAAATGTTTTATTGAATTTGGACTACTACTGACCAGCGCTAAGACTACCTATTGTTTAAAAGGCCCTCTGGCAGCTCAAGAAGACGGATTTTATAAAATAAAAAGCAGTTGAAACTGCATTTTCATGAATAAAAATTTTACAAACTATTTATTGTTTTATGACGAGTAAAATTTTTTCGTCGCGTTCTTGGCTTTTAAGTAATGGATAAACCTTCGAGGCGCGAGGCCCTTCGGACCGCGAGGCATAGGTGGTGGCCCACGTTGCCCATGCCTTACGCCGCCCTTGGTTATAGAAATGATGTAATTTGAGTATAAATTATTTATAAATACATATGTCAAGTTATATTTTTATTATGACGCAAAATATATTTAAGAGTTTACGACCACTGTGCCAGGTGAGATGTTGTTGAAACAAAAAATGTTATGCATTCCATCACATACATAAATGGTGTCGTAATTCGCCAAGTGCAAATCAGCAAATTCGTAAAATTTTTGTTTATTTTGAACAATCCGGATAATCGAAAATCTGGATAATAGAGGTCCGGATAATTGAGGTTATACTGTATTTTTAATTGGGGACAAATCTGGCGAGTGTCCAGGCCAATCCAAAAGCTTTAGCTTTTAGATGTACCATTCTTTGACTTTTTTCTTTCAACATGATGACATTTAGTTCCATTTTGTTGAAAGATTATATCATCTTGAAAATGATCTTCAATCGTTGTAATGAGGAAATATTCTAAAATATTACAATACACATCACCATTTACTGTCTCACTAAGAAAACACAATTTTTCAAGTCCATTATAGTCAAATGAACTCCACACCATAACTATAATGGAAAATTTAATGATATAAACAATCTGGATTGTTGGTTTCACATTTCAAGCACCAAACTTTTCCTCCAATATTCAAATCAACACAAAATATACTTTCATCACAAAAAATGATTTTTTGCAATTATTCAGGTGTAAAACTCATATTTTTTGGCCCAGGTTAACTGTTTTTTCTTTTGTCACATGAATTTTTTTCTTTTTTTTTTGTTTGGTTCTTTATAACTCATCTCCTTCAAATAATTGTAAATAATTGTTTTTGAAACTGGTTTTTCAATCACAGATTTCTTGTAACACCTTTGCAAGCTCACGTGTATATTTTCTTTTATAACTTTTTCTAAGTGATAATGTTTGTTGTTTTTGAAGTAATTTTGAATAACCTGTGCCTTATTTAGCATTAAACTTTCAGATTCATTAAATTTTTGAATTATTTTTTGCACTGTAGATTGTAAACAATTCACTTTTCTTGCTTTTTCTTTTACTTAATATTTTCTTTATGTAAAGCAATAATTTTGATTCTTTGATCCAGGCTTAATTGTGGTTTCTTCCCCATGGTGTTGTGACAATTTCTGAATTGCAATTCATACAATACTATATGCAAATTATATTTGGACAATATTTATTAATTTATTCATATTATTCTAAACTTTTTGAATGTGAATTCAAATATCCTAAATTTTATGATTATTATTCACTTAAGTAATAAATTATGATTTTTTAACACTTTATTCAGAAATTAATTTTTTAAAATGAAAATAGAAAATATAGCTAAAAGACCAGGCTAAATATATCCTTCTTTAATTTTTCCATAATTTCTTATTTCACCTAGTTATTATCATTCAAGGGTTGGAACTTTGTAATGGAGTTAAATTACTCAAAAAACTTTTTGAACTGACTATATATATGGATTTCCTGCATGGCTGATGATTACATAGGTAGTTAGGATACCATAAAAATGCAATACCTCATGATCACTAGCAATATATTATTATGTAAGGAGCTGCCATAGTAAACGTGGCAGCTCCTTAATAATGTTGTTATGGCTTGAGCTGCTTGCATATTGATATGCAAGCAGGCTTAAACCATACGAAAACTAGTGATATTGTACATATGAGAGTACTCAATAAAACAGCAGCGGAACAAGAACAAGTATTAAATTTTATTTTTCTTTACCTCTTGGCTGTTCCTATAACCTAGTATTTGAGTCTGATGTGGCTATTTTTCTGTTTTGTCTAGTGGTCATTTGCTTGTGGCATTCTTTTTACCTTCCCAGATGTTGTATACGAGTATAATAGATGGAAAGTATAGCAATCAGTCAAAAAATGACATTCAAAGGTTTTTACATTTTTGGACTCGGGTCTTGAAACATCAAGAAATGCAAAAAAATTCAAGAGTTTTTCTGTATATGTAGATGTTAGTGTATGTATGTTTGTGAATCACAATTTCGTTCACCCATTTCAAAGCTTAATAACTCCTGTGCTTTTGTTGAGAATTTCTGAAGTTTTGCAGGGATATTTATATATTAAGGGCATTAATTTTGTGGTGACACCTTTGGTCATAAATCCAAAAGTCACCACCAGGAGGAACTCCAAGAACTTAACAGACTTGGTAACCTGACTCAAAAACCTCACTTCTGGTTTAAACCTTGTTATGTATAAACATGTGTTGATTCTGTGTTCAACTGGTACTATCACATTGTAGCTCATGTAACCTAAGAAATTAAAACATTAAATTATTAAATCTTCTTCTGTAGCCTGGTATTGTGTCTTACGATGAAGCATCACCTCCTTAGCAAGGAACTTGGTAATTACTTACAAGCTAGTGCTACAGATGCTATTAAATTTTGGTGAGGAAAGGTCAAGGATGAAAAATACAGGGGGATCATATATCATATCTTAAGTGAGGTCAGACTAAATGAGGATTTTACTTGTTATTATTCTAATGTTTACATCTCATTTATTATGAATTACAGATTTTATTCTTTTTGGCATACTATCAATAAGTGATTGACATTGTTCAAGACTAATTTCAGACCAAACTTTTTAAGTTTTTCTTTTAAATCTTGTTTATTGGTTGGGTTAGATTCTTGCATTATTTTTTTACAAATAGACTAAATACAGTAGAACCTCGATTATCCGAACTAATTGGGGATGAAAGTAGTCCGGATAAGGAAAAATCCGGATAATCGAAACAAATACTTTAATTTGTCTTTTAATGATAATACAACATGTTTTCTTTTCGATGACATATCGGTAATATTAAAAATAAANAAGTTTAAACTTTAAACATATAAAACAAATAAAAATTTAATATTCAAACTGTAAAACCCTTAAATTGTAATGCAAAAACATGAGAATTTCACCATTTTCAGGTATCTTAAGTGAGGTCAGACTAAATGAGAATTTTACTCGTTATTAGCATTTACAATTTTTTATAAAACCCATCTTTACTCTGAAAGTTAAGCTTTCTGCCGTTTATTATAATATAAAATTATAAAAGTTTTTGAATAAAATATCATAACAGATGACGCCACACACAATTTTATTTATTGTAATAAATAATATAAAAGTTATTTTTTTGAATAAAATATCATAACAGATGGTGCCAACACAATTTTAAGTTCTTTTGCCAGAAAAGTTACACAACTTGTTGTTGAATCTTTTACACTGTATTTGTTTGTAACCTTAAATAAATAATAAATTTGTTTGTAAACCCAAGTGGAGTGGAAGTGGATGCCAGCAGAGAGTGAGAGGTGGAAAAACACACCTGTGCCATTCCATGTAGTGACACCTGATATACAGGATGGGTAAAAAGTACCTAATCATTGAGAAATGCTATAATTTATATATTTTGAATACAAAGATAAAAATTATTTGACATGTACCTTATTAAGTGAAAATAAGGATGCATACCTTAAAATTCAATGTAGGCACTGACACCGTCTTCCTCAAATGATTGGGGATCATGATATGAATGGACAGCCATTTCTCTGTGCAACCACAACCAAACTGTGGTCATTAGTTTCAAATGACAATTCTTGATTGTTTCTGGACAGATTGTGACATGATGTAAGCCACCATCTCTAGAAACAGCAACCACTGATTTCCATACCTCATAGTGTACAGCAGTCTGCACTCACTCCTGAATAGAAAAGTGGTCGGCCATCTTTTTTGCCACTATACATGCAACCTCTCTCTATCACTGCCCATACCACCAATACAGGAATAATAAAATTCCACTGATTAATATACATGAATGCACAAATTTTATTATGATTTTATTATTATTACAAAAATTATAGCAATTTCTCAATACAGTCGATCCCCCTATAGCACTGTTGATTTTTCCGTTTTATATGAATTCTATGTTGTACAAGTCACTTAGATTTTATAAATACGTGAGCTGTTCACAGCCCGGAACATGTATTTGTAAAATCTAAGTGACTCGTACAACATGGAATTCATATAAAACTGAAAAATCAACAGTGTTATAGGGGGGGTCGACTGTACCTAGTTACTTTCTACCCATCCTGCTGACGTGTATATTTTTATTTATATAAAAAGCATGCAATGCCATAATGTTGTAAATGCCATTTTTCTCTAAATACATTTTATTGAAGAAATAAATTCTAAACACAATGCATTCTGCTGCAAAAAAATATTGTGGTGATACTGGTGCTGTAAGTGGTTGTATTTTTAAGTTGAATTTATGTAAATGCAAACCATAAGGTTTTAAGCACCGAAGTACAAGTCCTGTGACTTTGGCACTTAAAATGCTCCAGCTTATGTTTACATCATTTTGTTATTCCAGAGAATTTGTAACAGTGAGATTTTTATCATTTTCCTTCAAGACTTGAAGGAATTCATTCATTAGAAAAAGTGTTTTTTATCTCTCCTGAAAAGTTTATTTTTTGGCATTTACAACATTATGGCATTGCATGCATCATATATTAAATTTAAAGTTTTTCTAATAAACAGTTAATTACTACAGGAGCAATATATTACAGGAATTTTAAACAGGATACAATTAACAAAAAATAGTGACAGAAATTCCTTTCTCTCTCTCCTAACAGTATTTTCTAAATAATTAAAATTTGTAAACAAGAAAAATTAATAATACTTACTTTCTTTCTCCCGTCTAGTACATTATTATCAGATGCAAACTGAGCACGCTTTTCTATCTCCAAAGCTACACCTGCAAAAGGACGACTGGCCATTTGTTCCATTTCCACAAATAGCCGCTGACAATAATGATTATTATTAAACAATTGCAGAATTATTAATTAAAAAAATAAATACAAAATAAATTATTAAATATTATTTCAATTAAACAAATTTTCAATTACCTGTCTTCTTCTATAAAGATCATATTTTTGTTTAATTTTCCAAAAAACTGCAGCAATAATTAGGAGAGATAAGAAGCAACTAGACAAGAAGAATAATTTTAAGATATTTTTTAAAATTTTAAAATTATAAATATATAATATTTATTTAATAACTAAGTACANACACAGAGACAATACCTAAGTACAGTGATACCTCATACTTCAAACAACTCTAACTTTGAATGTTCTAGACTTCAAACACTAAATTTCAGAGAAATTTAATCTCGAGTTTGAACAATGCTTCTAAGTTCAAACTGCACATGCAAAAAATGCACTCACTGCATAAACACTATCTGTTGTGCACCCAAATGATCTCTTGCTCTCACTGTAAAAGCATCTATTGCATTACCTTTTACAAGGTAATGCAATAGATGCTTTCACAGTACTTTTTTTTTTCTTCATTTTTGATGTGTTTGATTATATATATATAACCCCTATCTAACTATGACATGCAAGAAGTGTGTGGAAGCAATGAAGCCTAGGAAGGTTGTAATATTGACAATTGAGGTGGTAAAAAAGAAACTTATCGTGAAGCATGAAAGCAATATGTATATGGTGGATCTAGTGACCATGTTTAAAATGTCAAAGTCAATGGTATTTAATAAGGATGCACCAATTAATCAGTAAATAATTGGTAATCAGCTGTATTGGCCACTTTGCTGATTAATCGGTTTTGATAAGCGGCCAATTTTGCATTTTGGTATTTTCGTTAGAATGTTACATATAATGCTAGTAATAAAAAATAATACATTTTTGTTATATATTTATTATTTATTACATGACAAACTGAATATTAAAAAAATTTTACAATTCAAATTATTCCTTTTATCGATACATATTATAAGGTATAATATAACCTATTCAAAACTATCTCTTTTATTTAAAGTTTAAACTTTAAACATATAAAACAAATAAAAATTTAATATTCAAACTGTAAAACCCTTAAATTGTAATGCAAAAACATGAGAATTTCACCATTTTCAAGGCCTAACCTATTTCTTGCCGGCTCATCAATGTTACCTCCAGTGCTGAAAATTCTTTCACTTTCAATGGAAGATGCTGGGGCACTTAAATATTTCAAAGCTATTTTGCTCAAATTAGGAAAAAGTTCTTTTGAACTACTCCACCACAAAAATAGGTCACGATGTCTTTGTTTATGGGGTAAATGTAAATATGTTTCTAATTCTTGATCGAAATGTTTATTTGTTTCTTTCGTTTTTTTCTTTCTTTTTAAAAACATGATATTCTTCATTCTTTTGTTTGCCAGAAGCTAATTCATCAAATATATCAGAAAAACTTAGAGATTCATCTCCATCTTGATCATCTCCAGAAGTAGAAGCTTCAAAATTTAATTCTTATTGAGATTTTGAATCAACATCATCTAAGCTATCAACTGCCCATATTTTTATTACCTCTACCATATCCTCTTTTTGAAATTTCATTTTGAATCTTAGATCTAACATGACAAGCATAAAGACTTGTTTTCTATATATGCTAAAAATCTTTTTTTTATTAGATTTTCTAGTTCTTTTATTGTGGTATTAATGTCACTAAAGGAACTACTGTTCTTTGCTTTTGATACGAATAATTTCAGAGTCTATTGTGGGAATTATTAAAGATGAGGTGATTTCTCATTTGCTGGCTTCCACAGTAATTTCTTTGAATGGTTTTAAAAGTAGAACAATTTTTTCAACAAGAGACCACTGATATGGGCTCAACATAGAAATTTTATTATCTATAGTATATATGACAAGGACTTTTTGGAGTTCCAACATGTAGTAAGTAGGGGAGACTATCCACATTTTGGATAAGATAATTGAATCCTTTTTCTTTTATAGAATTATCGCAGAGAAATTTGCATGTATTGTAAGGATGATCAGCTATTGGATGCTTTTCACGTGATTGCTAAATGTTCTAAGTTAGAGAAAATTCGGGAAAGTGTGTTTGGAACTTCTATTATTTCGTTGGAGAATTTTTTGGAACTTATTACTAATATAANTTTCACTGTTACTGGTGTTAAACAGGGCTGTGTTTTAAGTCCTGTTTTGTTTAGTGTATATTTAAATGATTTAATTGAACAAATAACTAATTCTGACTATGAAGGTATCGAGGTGAATGGCATTAACATTAAAATATTGGCCTATGCAGATGATATAGTTTTAATTGCCGACTCAGTTAGAGGCTTACAAGGATTTATTAATATTTTGGACAAATATTTACTAGAAAATAATATGAGCTGAAATATTATAAAATCTAAAGTTGTTGTTTTCCGTAATGGTGGTAAACTTGCTAAATTGGATAAATGGTGGTTTAGGAATGATGTAATACAGGTATAATATCCCAATATCCCAATCCCAATATAAATATCTGGGTGTTGTATTCAGATTTAATGGTAAATTTAAATATCATATTCAGACTGTTAAAAAGAATGCCTTTGTTAAAACTGATAGAGTTATTCAAATGTGTAGATCGGCGAAATTGCGAAATTTGAAAGATTGTCTAAGGATTTTCAATTCAATTGTTAAATCATCTATGTTGTATGCATCTGAGGTTTGGGGATATCAATATGACAAATTGGATCCGGTTCTGGTTAATTTTATAAAAAAGTTATTTGGTTTGTCTCGTTGCACCCCAAATTATTTGATTTTTATGGAATGTTAGTTATTACCTCTGTCTTTTACATTATTGAATAAATGTTTGAACTGGACTTTTAGGACTATTGCATTGGATGAAAAACGATGGAGCAGAGTTTGTTTGTGTTATGTGCTTAATAAGAGGGACTTTCTGTGGTCTAAAAGTCTAAGGGAAATTTGTGTTAATAATGGTATTAATTTTGATGAATTATTGAATAAGCATGATAGTTGTTCTATTTTGAAATTAAATTATTTTGATAATTTTATTATGGATTTGAATCAACGAGTTAATGCAAGCTCTTATAATGATTGGTACAAGCACTTAAATAAATCTTTTTTTGACTGTTCGCTTTATAATAATAATTTTTCTTTTAATATTGGTGCCACAGTAATGCAAATCAGATGTAATTCCCTTAATTTTTTACAGAATTATCGCAGAGAAATTTGCATGTATTGTAAGGATGATCAGCTATTGGATGCTTTTCACGTGATTGCTAAATGTTCTAAGTTAGAGAAAATTCGGGAAAGTGTGTTTGGAACTTCTATTATTTCGTTGGAGAATTTTTTGGAACTTATTACTAATATAAGTAATTTCGATTTAATTAATTTTGTTCAAAAGATTAAATTATTTTTTAGGTAATCTTTGTTGATTTTTTATTTTGTTTTAGTGATCCCTTGTACGGAGTGACGTACATCGTTGTTTATTTTGCATATCGGAGTATTTGTTTTGCCGAAAGGTGGCATTTGTTTTTTCTTTAAAAGTGTGCTTGTGGCTAAGAAGTGTTGGGAGACTATCCACATTTTGGATAAGATAATTGAATCCTTTTTCTTTTATATGTTTATATTTGGATATTTGGCTTTCAGATATTCATTTTTGATGTTTATAATAATACTTGTATAAATTTTGTTTTGATTTATGTATATGCTAATTTTCTCTGTAATAATGGATGGATGATAATATTTTTTTGTATAATGTACTGGTACATATAACGAATTATTGTATACCCCGCATCATGGGCTTTGCCTAGTATGTCTAAATAAATAAATAAATAAATAAACATGTAGTAAGTAGAGTTCCAACATGTAGTAAGTAGAATTCCAGCAAGTAGGAACATCTAGAATTAATTTGTATTTCTGCAAACCAAACTTGTCTTGCAAATTTTCCAATTTGCTTACAGCTATAGCAGAATGGTTAAAATGTGTGACAATATTTCTATTAACTGTGATTATAGTTTTCACATCTTGTTGAGAAAATATGCATTTGTTTAGTGTCTACAGTGTATATATAAAGCATGATAATGCTTCTAACTTGCAATTCCTAATTCCAGCTACCATATTTGCTGCAGAATCTCTCAGTACTAAGAATATCTTATCACTTGTCAACTTATATTGTTCAAGAACAATTTTTATCTGTTCACTGATTCGTGTAGCTGTGGGAACCTTCAAAAGGAAAAAAACAGCTCTTTCCTGCTGAAAATCATCCTTCAACCAGTGGGCTGTTACACTTAAAAAAAGAAGAATTGTTTGTAGTTGCTGTCCAAATATCAGCAGTTAGAAATATATATCGTTTCTGTTAAACACCGAAACACTTCAGCTTTTTAAACAATGTCGAAGTTTCCACACATCAACAATTAAGTGTTGAGATTTATTTTATAAACTTTCCCAAACAAAGGAAGAGATTGTTGATTTTACGAGGATATTTGATTCTCTTGTTTACCAAACCCGAGGGAGACGGAAATACCAGGCGGAGAAAAACGGGTTTTTTTCACGTTATAATTAACTCCAGGATCTCATACTATTAATGCAATAAATTATTAACACTAATTGGCCAATTAGTCAGTATTGGTCGATAATGCGTGGATGATTAATTGGTAATCGGCCATTTTGCTTATTGGTGCATCCTTAGTATTCAACATTCTTAAGAACAAGGAAACAATAAAAGCAGCAAATGTGAGTAAAGGAGATGTAGCATGTTTGTTGAGGAAATGAAAAAACTCCTAGTGTGGATAAATGAAAAGCAATTGACAGGTGATATCATCTCTGAGAGAATTATTTATGAGAGAGCCAAGCAGCTGCGTAGTGACCTTAAGGAATGGCATCATCACTCCTCACTAAAATACAGAAAATTCAATTTTCATTCTATTATCCAATATTTATATATTTTATTTATAGTTTTCATGTTTTAATTTATCATTTAGCATTTAATTGTTTTTTTTTACCTTAAATTATGTNCACTAAAATACAGAAAATTCAATTTTCATTCTATTATCCAATATTTATATATTTTATTTATAGTTTTCATGTTTTAATTTATCATTTAGCATTTAATTGTTTTTTTTTACCTTAAATTATGTATTTTCTAGCAAAGTTTATTAAACTAGTTAATGTTTAGAATCTGGAAACAAATTAATTCACTTTCTATTATTTCTAATCAGGAAAATTGTTTTGACTTCAACCAATTTAGAGTTCAAATGGCCTCCTGAAATAAATTATATTTGAAGTATGAGGTACCACTGCATTTATATCTAGTCTAAATGTATAAATTAATAAATAATCTGATTTTGCTAATGCAATGCAACAATGTGTGGTTTATAAACTAATTCAAAAAATTATAATTAATTTGTTTTTAACTTCTGCATTTGTAGAACTATTTTGCATTAAAAAACATTTTCTAAACTTATTTTTATCAAAAATTTTATGTACCGTACCTACATATATACATTTCTGAATAAACAATCTATTCTGATGAATAATCATTGTTTGAATTTATCCCTATAACATGTTTAATGATGTTCTCTTTTTTCTTTTGTCCATGATCATTATTATATACAGTGAATGGCAGAAGTCAGGAAGCTTCTAGTTTATATTTTATGATGAATTAGCAATGTCAAGTAAAAATGCTTTCTTGAACTTTGCAATTTTTCAATCATCCAGCTGTCAGCCTCTTATTCCTCAAGAGTCAAAAACTTTTTACCAAAACAAGAAAAAAAAAATCTTCTGTTGGAAGAAAAATTCCATCTTAATATACAAATTTTGTGCTCAGAGGAATTGCTCAGATTTCCGTTTGTACAGTTGAATTATTGGTTCTAGCATATAAAGTGATACAGAAATAATGTGTTGGATTTTGATAACAATTCAGTCACAATGTCAACACACCATATACCCAATAAATATGAAGAAATATATGATTGAGAAGAGAGTTTTTTTTTTGGTAAATAATTATAACAGGAATAGGAGTTTAAAAGAAATGACTAGAGTCTTTCATCCCCAGTATTCTGCCTCAAGTCTAAGACTTTTACAATAATTTTTTGTAGATTTTTATATTCTAATTGATACCATAATAATAGTAAAAAAAATGAAAGCTTTGTACCAGTCTACAATATAAATGACCATAAATTGAGTTGAATCAGTTTGTAGAATAACTTGTACATCAAACTAAAACTGATTTGGCTCAAACTGTAGCTAATTTTCAGGCAAATTCTGAGAAAATGGTGGTATCTTTTATATATTGTCCATATTTTTTCTTCTTCACTACCATAAATGTTTTGTGGAATTTAAATCTATGCTTTTTTAAAACTATTTTTGCCCTGTGGGCACTAAGAGGGTTTCTTTTAGAAAGCCCATTATGGGTGCAGCCAGGCCCACAATGGGAAAACCAGGTGGTGAGGGACAAGGCCCAACATATCCAGATGGACCTCCAATTGAAAAATTCCTGGGGCTTTTTCAACCTGTCTGGATTTGATCCCAGGTTCCCAAAGAAGCAGGCTCCATCCAACTGCTCTGCCATCTGGCCATCAAAAATCTATGCTTTGGGATACTCACTCCAATACATTGATACATTAACTTGATTGTTTGATAAATATTCAGCTTTACTTATTAACCAAACACAGTAAAGAAAATCCAACATATCAGATTTTTATATAAATACAAGACCAATTCAACTTCTGTCTCAAATTTCAGTAATGACAATGAAAATGTGTGTTAAGAGTCCAATTTATGTTTTTTTCTCTCAGTACTTCCACTCCACATACTGACACTTCTCCTGTTGTTTTAGCAATGATGATGTGTGTGCAAAACAAAAGTATTTTGACTAGTGTCAGAGCACAGTCCTGAACATAGTGGAGGCAATCATCAGACTTACATAGGAAATTCTGGATCATCTCACATACAGTCTGGATCTGTAATTGTGCATTAATCACTTGTTTGGCACTTTAAATAAAGTCTTGGAAAACAGAAATGTTGGGAGACAAGAGCCACTGCATGAACAACTCTGAAGTCTGAGTTCATCATGTAGTGGCTCTAACACCATCCAAAATACTTTTATTCTGCAAGCAGAGAATTTTTGTCAAAACAATCGGAGAAGTGTCAGTGGTTGGTGAGGGAGTAAACAAAGAAAAAAAACTATAAATTGGAATTATATAACAAACACAGTTCCATCACTATTACTGAAATTCCAGACAGAAAGTGAACTGATTACATACAAGAACCCAATATTTATAGGTTTTGGTAAATTGTAAAACTCATCATCCACATTTCTGAATCTTTAATTATTGTTCATTTGTGTTATCATTCTTCTTCGCTGTTATTTATGTATTACTATTCTGTTTTAGAAAAAATGCAATGTCTATTGTGTTAGTTTAATGTTGAAAGCATTCTATATCATTTAATTAACCAGATTTTATGATTAAAAATTAGTATTACTTCACATCTAATGCATCAGTCTAATTAATTCAAATTAATTGTAAAAAAAATATTGAAATCTAAGCTTATTTAAATACCTTGAAAATGTGATGAAGAATTGCAACAGATCTAATGTTCTATGCTGTGAAAATGATATCTGCAACAGAAATGGTGTACTAAATCCAAATACACGAACATAAAAAGTTGTATTGTCTGTTCCAAATATATAGTCATCATGAGAAAACTGCACTTTAAAATTGTTGCATTTTTCACCTTCACGAAGTAAACGTTCAGTCGTGGAAACTGTAAATATGAATATAAAATTAATTTAGAAAATAGCTTAACATTATTTCTAAACTTTGTTTAATTAACTCACAAGATGAAACTGTTATATTTATAAGAGCACTATCAGAACATTTTATAGTTAACTCAACATCTACATCCGGCTTGACAGGAACATTCATAAAATTAATTTTTGTAAAATGTTTATCTTCATTTTTTGACATATTAAAAGTATACTGGAAATTTGTAGAGAGATTATCTAAAAAGAAAAAAAATTATATTACAAATCTGAGTGACATGTTTCATTGTAATTTATCAAAAGATTTTATTTTATAAGCTATATTTCATGGAAAAAGTTATCAAATTATATAAATTGTATAAGATTGATCTTTAATCATAGCAGAAAAAACATTGATTACATTTACAACTTCAAATTTTCTTCAAAAAAGTCAAATATTTAGAAAGTTGTCGTTTTTGATTTCATGAAGATGTTTGGAAGTTGTTATTCTACTGGATAAAATAAATAATTAATTATTTTAATCAACTAATTTGATATACTGACAATTATAGTACATTCTATATTCAGATTATAAATATTCATATTGCTGAGCTATTATAATTAGAGATTATTAAAGCTGTATTTATTATTGCAAACATTTCAAGACAGAAGAGAGAATTTCAAAGATTGATCCAGTCATTTCTGTAACTGTATGAACAATAAATTCTACTAAACACAGATACCTTAGGAATTAAATTTGTTTTAATACAACTAATTTTGATTTTTACCCAAGTAAATCTGAAATATAAAAAAATTGGATAAAGACTTGCAACCAGTTTTGAGATTCTTGAGGTTTATTTAGACAAAACTAAATTCTGATACTGTTAATGTCTGCAGATCAGTTCAAAAAATTTCATTAAGTTTTCATGAAAAATCCTGTTCAGAAATCTATATCTAAAGTAGTCATAATAACAAACAGTCCACATGATGATAACATTCCTTTTAAAATAGAACTTGTTACTGACATGAAGTTCAACTTTACATCAATACATGTTCAGACTCTATAATAGGATAAAAAGGTATAAAACACTGTTATGCAATAATAGAATCTTTTCAAAAATATTATTTTTTTTAAAAAATCTATGCAGTTTATTGTAACACAGATACTATATTCTTTTTAAGTGTTCTACTTACAAATTACAAAACAATTTATTAAATATATCCAACTGATTCTGTAATATTATTTTGCAGTATTTTATGTCTTGTCTTTTTAGGGTTTTTCAATGTCTTTTTATTTTATACAGATTTTTGTTGATTTGACTTGTGCCTTTACAAGGGGAGAAAAGAAAGACAAAATAATTGGTTCACATAATATATAAATATTGTATACATATATTAATGATTGTAAGGAACCAAGTCTGAGCATGATTTTTAGTTATTTTTATTTTGCTTTTTATTCTATTTTGTTTGGGGCTTATGTTTTGTTAGGACGAAGGTTTCCTCACCATTCACCTTAGAAACTTAAAAATAGAAGAAAGAGAACCAACTCAACAAAAAAAAAAAACATAGTAGAAAAAACTCACACACACTTGCATTCCCGAGCGAAAAATGTAAGTCCGCACCGAGAAAAAAGGGGGTGATATCCCACAAGCACAACTTAGGAACTTGCTAAACCTTAAAGAATAAAACATCATGAAAAATTGTAAAAAAGAATAATGTAAAAGGTTAGTGAGAATTGTCGGGAAATAGGCTGCCAGGCAGAAAGGGAAAGTTTACTGTTAGCGATAAGTATGTAAATGAGGGGAGTGATCTCAATGAGAATTGTGATGTCACCTCATAGTATAAAGAACAAACCTCAAATGATGATGACCGAGGTGAGCTTCTGTTAGCAACAAGCGTGGTGAGCTTCGTAGCAGCAAACGACAAGAGGTGTCCGATAGCGATAAAGTGGTTTCAAGGCGATTTGAAGTTATTAGATTTGTGGATCAAAGATTAGAAAGTCTTGAGAGTTGAGGAAAAAGGTGCTTAGTATATCAAGGTGACGATTAGGACCTTAGTTCGTAAGAATTGTTGTACATAAGTTAAGTCTTTGAATTTTTTGTCGCGTGACCAAAGGGGAATAGATTTAAGTTAGCAAATAGAGTGATTTGAGTTTTTGTCGGGTTGATTCTTATTGATTTTTTCTTTAAATAAATTTGTTGTTGACTGTTACTAAATTTTGTACATAGTTATTACTAGAATTATTATTAAATACTGGATTGTTTTTTGACTAACTTTGTCATTATTTCTTTTGGTGCAAGCTTAAAGTCCAGGCCTGGCACATTAGCGCGAATCCGCATAAAGTACCCATTAGGTAACGGCTATTTCCAGCACAAAGTCATGTTGCTAATCATTGTAAAAGGCATAAAAATAACTTAGTACTTTACATGATTAATAATAATTATTAACATCATATCATAGCAGAGCAAGGACAATACAATTCCTTTTTCCTGTATAAAATACAGAATATCATTTATAAATAAATTAATACTTGGGTTCACCCTGATGTAAACCCTTATTCAATGTCCAAGAATCCATTCTGATAAGATACAATGTAATTAGTGTTAGAAAATAGCTATTTCAGTAGATTAATAAATGAATTGGAGATGACTCTCTTAGCAAGTTTCCACCATAAAATATCTTCATCTACAGAATCAAATGCTTTTTTTCAAAATCAATAAATCCTACATATAACTTATGATATTTTCTTGATAATGTTAACTGCCTAATTCCCTGTAAAGTAAAAAGATTATAGCCAACTCCTCTGTTTTTAAAGAAAATCCCAATTTGGTAAATTCTTCAATCCAGAGATTCAGATGGTTTACCAAAATACAAGAAAAAATGTTTCTAAATACATTAATTAAAGATATTGGTCTATAATTAGTTGACACAGATCTGGTATAACATTTTTAAACACACTTCCTACCAAGAGAAAGGAAATCTGCAGTTTAACTTAAAATCATTAAACAATTTTCAATTTTTATTGGCCTTCTTTAAAAATTTCTGTCTAAAGTTCCAGCCTTATTCATTAGTATACACTAAGAGGTAGACAATAAAGATATACAATATCTTCTCAGTGGATGTATAAAACAATTACAATAAAAACAAAATAATTTTTCTAAAATATATTAAGGTAATAACAAACAAAATTCATATACTCACAATAACAAGAGAAGATGTTTGGAAATTGTTATTCTACTGAATAAAATAAATAATTAATTATTTTAATCAACTAATTTGATGTGCTGACAACTATAGTACATTCTATATTCAGATTATAAATATTCATATTGCTGAGCTATTATAATTAGAGATTATTAAAGCACTATTTATTATTGAAAACATTTCAAGACAGAAGAGAGAATTTCAAAGATTGATCCAGTCATTTCTGTAACTGTATGAACAATAAATTCTACTAAACACAGATACCTTAGGAATTAAATTTGTTTTAATACAACTAATTTTGATTTTTACCCAAGTAAATCTGAAATATAAAAAAATTGGATAAAGATTTGCAACCAGTTTTGAGATTCTTGAGGTTTATTTAGACAAAACTAAATTCTGATACTGTTACTGTCTGCAGATCAGTTCAAAAAACTTCATTAAGTTTTAATGAAAAATCCTGTTGAGAAATCTATATCTGAAGTAGTCATAATAACAAACAGTCCACATGATGATAACATTCCTTTTAAAATAGAACTTGCTACTGACATGAAGTTCAACTTTACATCAATACATGTTCAGACTCTATAATAGGATAAAAAGGTATAAGACACTGTTATGCAAGGATAGAATCTTTTCAAAAAGATCACTTTTTAAAAAATCTATGCAGTTTATTGTAATACAGATACTATATTCTTTCAAGTGTTCTACTTATAAATTACAAAACAATTTATTAAATATATCCAACTGATTCTGTAATATTATTTTGCAGTATTTTATGTCTTGTCTTTTTAGGGTTTTTCAATGTCTTTTTATTTTATACAGATTTTTGTTGATTTGACTTGTGCCTTTACAAGGGGAGAAAAGAAAGACAAAATAATTGGTTCACATAATATATAAATATTGTATACATATATTAATGATTGTAAGGAACCAAGTCTGAGCATGATTTTTAGTTATTTTTATTTTGCTTTTTATTCTATTTTGTTTGGGGCTTATGTTTTGTTAGGACGAAGGTTTCCTCACCATTCACCTTAGAAACTTAAAAATAGAAGAGAAACCAACTCACCGA
>NW_019385455.1:199885-205763 GCF_000671375.1 Centruroides sculpturatus | reverse complement strand
ATAAAATAAATAATTAATTATTTTAATCAACTAATTTGATATACTGACAATTATAGTACATTCTATATTCAGATTATAAATATTCATATTGCTGAGCTATTATAATTAGAGATTATTAAAGCACTATTTATTATTGAAAACATTTCAAGACAGAAGAGAGAATTCCAAAGATTGATCCGGTCAATTCTGTAGCTGTATGAACAATAAATTCTACTAAACACAGATACCTTAGGAATTAAATTTGTTTTAGTACAACTAATTTTGATTTTTACCCAAGTAAATCTGAAATATAAAAAAATTGGATAAAGATTTGCAACCAGTTTTGAGATTCTTGAGGTTTATTTAGACAAAACTAAATTCTGATACTGTTACTGTCTGCAGATCAGTTCAAAAAACTTCATTAAGTTTTAATGAAAAATCCTGTTGAGAAATCTATATCTGAAGTAGTCATAATAACAAACAGTCCACATGATGATAACATTCCTTTTAAAATAGAACTTGCTACTGACATGAAGTTCAACTTTACATCAATACATGTTCAGACTCTATAATAGGATAAAAAGGTATAAGACACTGTTATGCAAGGATAGAATCTTTTCAAAAAGATCACTTTTTAAAAAATCTATGCAGTTTATTGTAATACAGATACTATATTCTTTCAAGTGTTCTACTTATAAATTACAAAACAATTTATTAAATATATCCAACTGATTCTGTAATATTATTTTGCAGTATTTTATGTCTTGTCTTTTTAGGGTTTTTCAATGTCTTTTTATTTTATACAGATTTTTGTTGATTTGACTTGTGCCTTTACAAGGGGAGAAAAGAAAGACAAAATAATTGGTTCACATAATATATAAATATTGTATACATATATTAATGATTGTAAGGAACCAAGTCTGAGCATGATTTTTAGTTATTTTTATTTTGCTTTTTATTCTATTTTGTTTGGGGCTTATGTTTTGTTAGGACGAAGGTTTCCTCACCATTCACCTTAGAAACTTAAAAATAGAAGAAAGAGAACCAACTCAACAAAAAAAAAAAACATAGTAGAAAAAACTCACGCACACTTGCATTCCCGAGCGAAAAATGTAAGTCCGCACCGAGAAAAAAGGGGGTGATATCCCACAAGCACAACTTAGGAACTTGCTAAACCTTAAAGAATAAAACATCATGAAAAATTGTAAAAAAGAATAATGTAAAAGGTTAGTGAGAATTGTCGGGAAATAGGCTGCCAGGCAGAAAGGGAAAGTTTACTGTTAGCGATAAGTATGTAAATGAGGGGAGTGATCTCAATGAGAATTGTGATGTCACCTCATAGTATAAAGAACAAACCTCAAATGATGATGACCGAGGTGAGCTTCTGTTAGCAACAAGCGTGGTGAGCTTCGTAGCAGCAAACGACAAGAGGTGTCCGATAGCGATAAAGTGGTTTCAAGGCGATTTGAAGTTATTAGATTTGTGGATCAAAGATTAGAAAGTCTTGAGAGTTGAGGAAAAAGGTGCTTAGTATATCAAGGTGACGATTAGGACCTTAGTTCGTAAGAATTGTTGTACATAAGTTAAGTCTTTGAATTTTTTGTCGCGTGACCAAAGGGGAATAGATTTAAGTTAGCAAATAGAGTGATTTGAGTTTTTGTCGGGTTGATTCTTATTGATTTTTTCTTTAAATAAATTTGTTGTTGACTGTTACTAAATTTTGTACATAGTTATTACTAGAATTATTATTAAATACTGGATTGTTTTTTGACTAACTTTGTCATTATTTCTTTTGGTGCAAGCTTAAAGTCCAGGCCTGGCACATTAGCGCGAATCCGCATAAAGTACCCATTAGGTAACGGCTATTTCCAGCACAAAGTCATGTTGCTAATCATTGTAAAAGGCATAAAAATAACTTAGTACTTTACATGATTAATAATAATTATTAACATCATATCATAGCAGAGCAAGGACAATACAATTCCTTTTTCCTGTATAAAATACAGAATATCATTTATAAATAAATTAATACTTGGGTTCACCCTGATGTAAACCCTTATTCAATGTCCAAGAATCCATTCTGATAAGATACAATGTAATTAGTGTTAGAAAATAGCTATTTCAGTAGATTAATAAATGAATTGGAGATGCCTCTCTTAGCAAGTTTCCATCATAAAAGATCTTGATCTACAGAATTAAATGCTTTTTCCAAAATCAATAAATCCTACATATAACTTACGAAGTTTTCTTGATAATGCTAACTGACTAATTCCTTATAAAGTAAAAAGATTATAGCCAATTCCTCTGTTTTTAAAGAAAACCCCAATTTGGGAATACAATATTAAATTCTTCAATCCAGAGATTCAGATGGTTTACCAAAATACAAGAAAAAATTTTTCTAAATACATTAATTAAAGATATTGGTCTCTAGTTAGTTGACACAGATCTGGTATAACATTTTTAAACACACTTCCTACCAAGAGAAAGGAAATCTGCAGTTTAACTTAAAATCATTAAACAATTTTCAATTTTTATTGGCCTTCNTGACACAGATCTGGTATAACATTTTTAAACACACTTCCTACCAAGAGGAAGAAATTCTGCAGTTTAACTTAAAATCATTAAACAATTTTCAATTTTTATTGGCCTTCTTTAAAAATTTCTGTCTAAAGTTCCAGCCTTATTCATTAGTATACACTAAGAGATAGACAATAAAGATATACAATATCTTCTCAGTGGATGTATAAAACAACTACAATAAAAACAAAATAATTTTTCTAAAATATATTAAGGTAATAACAAACAAAATTCATATACTCACAATAACAAGAACCACCTTCTTCTAAAGGGTTTCCAAAATAATGATTACTTTCATCACATCTAAAATTATTATTATTTTAATTATTTCACAGATTATAATATATATTTTTGCAAGAAAGAAACAAAACATTAAAATACATGCCTTTCACAATAATTTCCAGCCATTCCTTTAGTATTACAATGGCATTTTCCTCTTTCTTGTTCACATAGATGGCTATGATTATTGCAAAAACAAGGCGTACAATTCCCACCGTTTACTGGATTACCATAGTATCCAGCTATGCAATGTTGGCAATAAGGACCTGTAAAAATGCATTAAGACTTTGAAAATATTCTTTATAAAAATACTATAATAAGTAAACTGAGTATTTTCTGGGAAAATGAAACCAAGCTCCATGGCATAGATTTTTTCTGTTTCAACACTGTATAAAAATACAAATGTGATGACATGCTTCTAACATTCTGTCTAAAGCAGTTTACAGCATGCAGGTTCTGGGCAGTACATGCATGTCCAATATAATAACTGACAAAAACAATAAAAAATGTTTAAAACATGTGCATCCAGCAGCTTACAAACTGTAACAACTGGTTAAAACACACATGTATGGCTGCAAGAAATGCATATTAAATGCCCATTGTAAAGATGAAAATAACAAATTGCCATAGAGATCAATGTAAATTGACAGTAATTGGAAACTCGAATGACTTGTAGTGTGTTACCAACTTAAAACCAGCAATTGGCCCATAGACATCACATGGCAAATTTTGACCCATAATAAACTGACCGATAGATCAGATTTAAAAATCCAGCTTTGTCCTGACATCGGCCTTACCAAGTTATAAGTATTTGCAAAAAATCTTGTTTAGTGGTCGTGTGGTTGATTTAAACTTTAATCACAGACAAAACATTTTCTAATTTATGCTGAGTTTCACTCAATTTCTGCAGAGCTAATCTCAATAAACTTACTAATTTACTAACCTTGAGTAAGATTACTGCATGGTTGCAGGCAAACATCTGTATCATTAATGCATGTACTGTGACCATTGCACTGGCACTCTGGAAAATAAATAAATAATTTTATGAATGAATACATTAAATTTGCCACAAAATATTCACTATCACAAATTTCTCACTTACTGCTTAAGACTTACTTGCTAGAATTATAATCTCATAAAGAATAACTTACTAATTAACAGCAGAAAAACATTTTACACATAATCCATATTCTAGTTAATAAATATATAATCCTAAAGCATATGTCTCATGTAGCCAAAACAATTTTAATTAAGATTAGAATTCATTTTCACAAAATGATTATACTTGGTTAAAAGGAAAAAAATTTCCAACCCGAAACCAGTTTTCACAACTCTAACTTATGCCTATAAAAAATCTTGCTAAATAATAAAATACAGTAGAACCCTGGTTAACGAGCAAATCGGTTAACAAACTTTTATTTTGCAAAAATTTTGTCTTGGATAATGGATGAAATTTAGATAACGAATGTAACAGTTTTTACTGTCAAATTTTAGTTGTTGTTAGGCACGTGCGAATTAAGCATTGCTTTTCTGAGTGTTTGGGCTAAACTTCTTTTTTCAGTTTTGTGATTTATATATTTAATCAATATGGCATCCAAGAAAGAGAAAAGTGATAGTGGCAATAGAAAACGGCAATGTGCTATCGCATTTAAGAAAAATTTTGATTAAAAGAGTAAGATAATCAACTTTAGATCAATTTCCTGTTCCTTACTAAAAGAAACTTCAACTTGAAGAATCGCCCGATGAATTGCTACCTTTATTTTTTTTGAAGGAGATTCCCCTTCTAAGCATTACGGTTCATATATCGCCATTCATCTGCCACTAACTACAACAAACGAAGGTAAGTACAGTGCTATTTTATTAAATAAAGTATGTTTGTTGCTGTAATGATAGATACTATGTTTTCCTACATTTTCATCAAAGAAATTCTACTGTATATTACAAATAAAATCACAAAAATTTCGGAGGCTAGAATGGATAAATAGCATTTGCATTAATTTCCATGGGAAAAATTGCTTTGGTTAACGAACAATCGGTTAATGAACAGAGTACAAAACGAATTAAGTTCATTAACAGGGGTTCCAATGTAACTATAATCCTGTTTTATAGACTAAGCTTGACTAATTAATGTTAGTCTAAAAAAGGATTAAAGTCTAAAGTCTAAAGGATCATCTAGTCTACAGTCTATTAATTGTTAGTTCTTGTTAACAATTAAAAGGCATAATATATTTCATGCTACATATACTGGGTTGTATTCAGTAACACAAAATGCAAAGTAAAAAAATCTAATTAGCTAGAAAGATGAAGCGAAAAACTGTTCTGAGTATCTTTGAGCAATATCCAAAGTCAGAGAATCATGCTTAAAATAACAAAAGTGGTAGAAAATGATTATCTATTCATTGTAATCGTAATTTTTTATTGCTATAAAAAATACAGTTATCCCTTACTTAATGTGGGATTTGATTAATGTGTGAAATTAATTGTAGCAATATATGCAGTTTTAATTTACACAGCCTTCACAGTTATCTTTATTTAACATAAATATGTTTTTCTCAGCAAATAAGGTGTTGGTGAATTTTCTATTTTCTAACCCCCTTTAAATTTTGGTCAGACATTTTCCAATCACCCTGTACATTTACTGCTTATGAGATATTGTATTATTTTCTTAGAAGCTTATTTTAAAACTTTACTTCACATTTTGTTTGAGTAAAATCAAATCAAAATGTCTGCAAATAAAATGCATAATCACGTATGCTTTTTAAGTTTCGTAAACACTATACAAACAGTAAAAAATGCTCATAGTATATGGGGAAGATGCTCCTAAATGTTGAACATGTGAAATGTGATTTTGAAAGTTTCATTCCAAAAATTTTGAACTAAAGAATACAAAATGCACGAGATGACTAAAAACTGTTGACAAAGAGAAATTTCAGGAAGCAAGTCTTAAAAAGTTACGAATAACAACCTGTACTTTCAAAAAATCTTTGTGTGTCACCGACATAATTATTGTGTTCCATCTGCATTAAGTGAAAAAAAAAAAAAA
>NW_019385455.1:184089-199557 GCF_000671375.1 Centruroides sculpturatus | reverse complement strand
GTGGTTAATTTGTTTATCTTATGGTCTGTAATCTATACTGTGCTTCAATTCTATATCTTCAGTATCAATATATAGACAGTCAAAATCCATAATTTGCTAAGAATCTGAAAATTTGTTCTTTTAGGTCATTATTGTTCGATTGAGTGCCAAGCTTCCAGTGTATTTGATTAACATGATTTTGATATATATATATGTGTAAATATGGTAGGATTGAGAAACTAATTAATCACGTGAATCAAAAGATGCCTGTTTATATACATTTAGACTAACATAAACAGCCATATTTCAAATGAGCAATACAGGCAATAAGGATGCCATTAGCAAATCTTAGCACAGAAGAAAATATGTTCACTGAATTACTTAAAATTCTAGAAGTAGACAATCAGAGATTGGTTAGAAACAAGTCCAAGATCACAACTAACTACCTAAGTAGTTTAACATATGTCTAATTAGAATTAGCAAGAATTCTGCATTACTGAACACTGCTCTAATCATTACTGAGATATCAAAAGAATGGAATGAAAATGAGGTCAAATGTTTAGAGATTATAATTAAATTAATATTTATTAAATAATTTAGAAAATTCTGAAAGAAAAAATCAACCTAGAGCAGAAATCAAATTCCAACTGCAGATGCAGATTTGAGTCCGACTGAAGTTCAATTCTTTTTTTCCAGAATTTAGCAGTAATGTAGCCTGATTTAATCCAGTAATCATTTGGCTTTAATATAATCATCAGGCTTTGATACAGTATGTTTAAATCTTTAATAACTGAATACAGAATACCAATAAGAACAGAAAAACACAACTGGACATTATAGGTGCATCACAGCTACATCACTGTGATGGTCGTGCATGAGACCTATCTGTAACAATAGCAACAGTCATTGTGTAAATTTAAGTGATATGCCAAGATATAAACTACAGGCATAACGGATGTTGTTATACTTTCTGTAAATTTGATTTATTTAGACGAATGTTATTAAAAAAAAAAAACTCATCGAAATCTGTCGGTCTGTTCATTCTATGATCCATTATGTATGCTGTCCGTATAAATGTAATTGTCGCATATCAAACTTTTAATGTATGTTTTTTGAATGTGTTATATCTATATTGTGCATAGTTTCTTGTGCATTGTCAAATTATAATTCGCGTGTTTATACGTACATTCTTCACATGTTTGATTTTATTGTTTAGTTGGCTGAGGAGGGCCTGGAGCCCAAAATGCGCCTTGTAATTAGCGTCACAACCTAATAAAAGATGAATAATCTGCCAAGTGTTTAAAAAGTGTCACTACATTGTGTCTATGAAAAGTAAAAGTAAATAAAAAACACGGTTTCATTGGAATAAAAAAAAATCTTATATATGTTAGCTTATTCAGCTACAATGTTAAAAATAAACTAACCTAGATTTCATTCAGAAAGTAGTTCATAATGGATTTTAAATATATTATTTTAATAAAAAATTAATTATTCAAATTTAATTTCATTAATTGTGATAAATTATTTTGAAGAATTTGAAAAAACCTTCTAGAGTTATAAAATTTATAACTATTTCATAGCAATAATTAATAGAGTTACTTATTCAAAACAATATATTTATACTAACTAGGACACGATGTGAAGTGCCAACGTGTTGAAGGACACAAAGTATTATTTAGAACATATGATGAACCATTAAATGTCATTGGACCTAAATCAGAACCATCGTAACACTGCCCTAATCCTGTTCCACTTCCATTATCACACCAACCACATCTTGGATTTTTCTGACAATCATCACATGTCTGAATATATTTACATAATAATCCTGTAAATACAAAATACATTTAAAAATATAATTTAACAGTAATAAACACTAGTAATAATTATTTAAAAAATTCCAACCCAAGTGGTTAACATACTTGGAATTTAATAAATTGGAATTTATTAAATTCCAAGTATGTTAACCACTTGAATATAATACATGTAATTTAAAAAGATCAAATAATTTCTAACAAATACTCAAATTGTCAGTACAGGATATATTCACTGAACTTGGCAAATCAGACAAATGAGAGTTTTGTTTGGAAATTACAGGTTAAGCATTAAATTTATGGCACCAGATAGTTCTGGTACCATAAATTGGCATCAGAATCTGGTATAATTTGGATAGAATAACAATAGAGAATTTCACAATTTCCGTAACTACCAGGCTCGTTTGCCAAATGGCCATAAATGAAATTTATGAAGTACAGTAGAGCATCGTTTATCTGAAAACCAATCAACCAAAATGTTGGTTAACCAAAAGCATTCCAGCCAGACTGTGTTGTGCTGAATTGAACGTTTTTGATACTAACTTCCAAAATATAATTTTTTTATTTTTTTATTTTTGAATATATTTATTTTGTTTGTGTGAAATAAAGAAATAATTTTTAACGATACAATAGTCACAATTATTATTTTAAAAAATTTACGTTAGGCTTAATATCGATGAAAATTCAACACGAAGCAATATGCAATGGAGAAAAATTTCAACATGGGAATATATTTTTTTGTACATAATCAGTTATCCGAACAACCCAGTCCTCACTTGATTCAGATAAACGACACTCTACTGTATGTAATCCTGTACATTACAGCAGTTGGTGATCCTTATTTTCTGTACAATTTTTAACTAATTTCATTTATGTTTAACTTAACTATAACTTCTAAGACATACAATTATTAATGGCATCAAAAATAAACACAAATCCTCCTCTAACATATTCTTAATTTAATTATCTAGATCATAATGCTTTAGAGACATGAGTCATTTATATTTAGTAATCCAGGGTGTAGTATTGCTATTATAAGATCTCAATTAGTCCAATGAAATTATTAATATGACATCACAAACAAGCCTACCAGAAAACTGGTGGTTAATTTGTTTATCTTATGGTCTGTAATCTATACTGTGCTTCAATTCTATATCTTCAGTATCAATATATAGACAGTCAAAATCCATAATTTGCTAAGAATTATCACATCCACAGATGCCATAATCTCCAATCCAACAACAACTTTATTTTACCTAGATGCATTTTGGAAATTACAATATTGGGTTTTCTTCTGTACAAGCAAAACAAGCCAAAAACAATTTTTACACTAATAAATACATAAAAAGAATTACAATGAATATACAATAATGCCTATTAAAAGCTGTTAAACATTTTATCTTCCAATTTCAATCTAACAACCATTTAACTACTTTCATACAACAACCGTTTTCATCTATTTTTAAAAACTAAGCTTTTTTTTGACTGTTTACATATTGATTTTTATCTTAGTTTAAATTACACTTGACAGGTTAAAATTTTATTTAGAAAGAGCTAATTTTGAACTAATAAAAAAGAATAGCTGGAAAAGTTTTCCCATCTACAAACAAAATTTGTATGTTTAATAAACATATGGTAAAATTCTTTAAGCATGGATATCATTATCATCATCAGTGAAGAATGGTTGTTTAATTTAGCATCACTTTTACCAATTCTTCTTGCCGATAACAAATAACAGCAATAATTGTTAAATTAGTATAATAAAATATATATAAATTGAACACATACCAGGACATTTCCATTTTGTCGTCGTCCATTCCATACACTGTGCAATGGCAAATACAGCTGCATACGCATTTGATTCAATGCACAAACGTTGGTTGCTGCACCACATGCAAGGACCTTTTGTACAGTTTTCACAAGTTGTTCTGCTACTACAAGGTAATTCGCATTTAACTCTATAATCATCTGACAATATTGCTTTTTCAGTGCCATTACCTGTAAATTCACATTTGCATTTGAACGTATATTTTTAGTAATAATTAAAACAAGAAAAATAATTTGTACAGTTTAAACGATTTATAGTAAAACTTATATTAATTAATGAATTTGACAAAAAAAAATAAAAGTGGTTAGGCATATAAAATTACCAAAGTTAATACAGATTTTAATTACCATATTTATTAGTGTTGTAACGAATAGTATATTCGGCCTCAGGCCGAATACTGAATATTCAGCCAGGAGCGTGGCCGAATAGCCGAATATTCGGCCAAACTATTCGGCTTGATTAACGCACTACGAAAATTGGCGCGCAAACCGCATTTTCGCAAGGATCCTGCTCTCTATTGGCCCGCTGTCACTACGCTTCGCCAATCACATTAATTCTTGGCAGTTGTAGCGGACAGACAAGAGTGTCATGGAAGTATGTGATAAATGATGATATCAAATGTGGATAACAATGAAATGACCTACACGTGTAAATAACGGAAAAAGAACAGAGAAAGACCGCGAAGTAAAAATATGAAAATAAATATGAAATTGAGTCGATAACATAATCGAACAAGTCGAGGCAGCTTATTGGCACGAAATTCGCGGTCGTCAATGCCAAACAATTGTTGTCATAGTCTTCGGAAAGCTAAATGCTTGTAATGTAAGTCACTTAGCGTGCACGGGCGAAAGCCTGGGGCCGTTCGGGCTATCAAGCTGTCTCGAATCTGTGAAATCATAACTGTGACTTATATCGACGTCCTATCTGTCTCTTTTTTCCGTTATCACCAGGCTGAAGTCACGTAATTGTAAAATGGGAACTCTAGGACGGAAAAGTGACGAATCGAAAGTATCGTGAGCGCGTATTATGATGTATGCACAGGCATACATGGATTAGAGCGATAGAGGAAAGAGAAAGGGAAGAGCAAAGACGAGCGCTTAAAAAGAAGGATAGGCAGGGTCAGACCCTCAGATGTGCGAGGATTCTCCAACGATAGACGTGTACGTGTGCTGATCTTTGTAATTATAAATTGTGAATACATGTGACTAATATTATTTTCTTTTTTATTTTGTGCATGTTACAAGTTATAAATAAATATAAACAAACAACACTAACTCTTTAACATTAACTCTAAATACCAAAATGATTAATTTACTGTGTTTTTGTTATTTATTACTCCTGTTTTTAGGTATTCAGTATTCGGCTGAATAGTGATTAAATATTCGGTATTCGGCCGAATAGTGAAAAATAGGCCAAATACCGAATAGTAACCGAATATTCGTTACATCACTAATATTTATACTTTTCTGATTGTTATATATAACAGAGAGACAAATATAGAAATTGGTCAAAAAAATGACTCCCCCAAAATTTTTACACTTTTAGACCTTAAGACACCTTGCAACATGAAGAAATGCAAAAAAATTTGGGGGTTGGAGGTTGTTAGATAAAAATCAAATTTAAATGTTTTTGGAAGAGAAAATCAAATCTGAGCAGGAATTGTTTATTTCTACTCCAGCCAAAATAGTGTAGCCCAAAAGATCAAGAAATTAGTCAATTGATTATTAAATTTCAGATGTAATGGTTTAAAACATTATTCAAACAGACTGACTTCTTATCATGTTTACTGTAAATTAATTAGTTTCTATTTTATATAAAATAAAAACAATTATTGTATGATGGTGAGTAAATTTTGTCATTCCTTTTATCAAATTCTACATTTGAAAACAAATTACTGCATATCAACATTTGATACAGTGATTGAGATAATCAATATAATTTACATTTAATTCTATTCTAACTCAGTATTCAAAACTTTTGCTTTTAATTTTTCTCTTCAATTCATTATTTTATATTCAATATTCTATATTTTATTTTATTTTTTAAATCTATAATTATGTAAATATGATCAAATTTTCTTAATTAGACTAGAACAAGTGGAAAATCCAAAAAAGTTTGAATTATCCATTTTTGAGAATTAAGACAGTTTTCTGCAAATTTCTACTGTTCATCACTATTGCACATTTATTGATGATATCACTTTTCCTCTTTAAAGCGGTAGAAAGAAAGTAGTGTTTTAAAATCTCAATTTGAAGATGATTTAGTGTACATTTTCAATTAGATATAATAAGAATATAGTTTTATAACTCTCTTAAATAGTCTTTTAGTGTTAATAGAAAAATATACCAGATTTTATTATTGTTTCTTTAAGAACTTAACATCAATTTAAATATGAATTTCAAGGAAAATAACTGAGAATTCAAATTATCCAATAATTTGAATTAATTATGTTTACATAATGTTATGACTAAGAAGTCATAAAATGTTAAAAATAAAAATGATTCATTCTGCTTTTTCCTGAATAAAACAGGATAAGCAATAATATGTATATATAAAGCTGACAATGAATTAATAAAAAAAAATCTATTCTGATTAGCAAAACAGAAATGAGAATTATAAAAATTATTATAATCGTGATTAAATATTAAGTGTTGTAAAATAGAATTTGCACTGATTAATAAAATGATATATATTTCATAATACATCGTCTAAAATTACAAATTTAACAGCATAAAATGAAACAAAAGATTTTGCAAAAAGTCTAAAAAATATAAATTTTAAAATGTCTGGTGTGCCATTTCAGCAGTAATAGTTGGGTTTTGGGCTATATGTAACCTTTTTTTTTTTTTTATTTTTGTATAAAGTGTTGGCAACCCTTTAGAGCAAGACTGCCCAATTCATTTTGGAGGTGGGCTATAATTTCAATTACATGTCAGCCATCAGGCCACCTAGTGAATCATACTTGCTTACATTCATGATTCTTCTATAAATGGCTAGGTATTTGAATCAAACAAAGCTTTAAGTTGCACATGTTTTAATAATACCTAATAAAAAATACATTAATGAGACCTATGAAGGGGCTTATTAGCTAATAATTTTTCATAATAATAATAAAAATAAAGACACTGAGTTCAGCGTTACATGCATACGTTTTTTGTCGCAAGCACTTTTGACGAACTTATAGTCGTCGTCCTCAGGCAAATACAAATATTTTCCGAAAAAATTTAAACAGAAAAATTCGAAAAACAGTTTTCGAATTATATTTGAATATTTACTTCGTGTTCTAAACGGCTTTGACAAAGTTTCAACTTGCATTTTATGCGTTCTATTCTACATCAGATTATTTCTGTTTAAATTTTTTCGGAAAATATTTGTATTTGCCTGAGGACGATGACTATAAGTTCGTCGAAAGTGCTTGCGACAAAAAACGTATGCATGTAACGCTGAACTCAGTGTCTTTATTTTTATTATTATTATACATTAATTTGGCGTGATAATCATCCTATTGATTAATAATTTTTCAATATTTGGTGACAACAATTTAATTTTAATACACAAAAGTTGACTCAAAACTAATAGAACAANAAACGTATGCATGTAACGCTGAACTCAGTGTCTTTATTTTTATTATTATTATACATTAATTTGGCGTGATAATCATCCTATTGATTAATAATTTTTCAATATTTGGTGACAACAATTTAATTTTAATACACAAAAGTTGACTCAAAACTAATAGAACAAGTGTAATAAATGTGTAGGTTAGGTATTAATAGTGGTGTGGTGGTGACTCAAGTCATAGTTCATTCTGCGTTTGACCAATCAACCAATCACATGGTGGTTGGCATTATTGATAGCACAATATCATGCATGGTGACAGCCGACTGCTACTGTGGGCAGGCAAATTCAAATGTGTTGACGGACCACTTTGTGATCTGCAGGCCTGGGTTTGGGCAGCCTTGCTTTAGAGGGAGTGAATGTGTATCTAAAGGATTGTGGATTGGCTGCAGGGGCTTTTTTTTGTTTCGTCTTGGTGTGTCCAGGTGTCCAAAGAACTGTGTGGTGAAGTAAAATCGGTCAGGCAGGTAATATCTGCCTAGTATCAAGTAATCAGTTTTCATCGGCAGAAATTCCAACCAGAAGATTAGAACATTTGTTGGGTTCCCATCAACTGTTGGGAAGGAACCTTAAACAAGAATTAGTTTCTGTGTGAGATGCACGTAGCTTGGTTGGCCAAAAAATTGGTATTGTATAAAAACTCATTGTATATGTTTCCTATGGATTAGTTTGTAAATTTTTGTATGTTGATGTTATATCTGTACATAAACTTAATGTTAAGTGGCTTCCTTTTGTATTCATTCCAATGTGGTGACCTTTCACATCTCTCACATTTAACAATTATCTCAATACATATTGTGAATCCCACATTGGATAATTGGAAATTCCTTTTTCGTTTACTTATGCCACAATAAAACAGAGGAGATTATAAAATAGTAAATATCTTTTATATTGATTCATTTCATAATTTTGTAAACCATTTGAATAAAATTAAAATCAAATAAATAATTCATTTCCAAATTAAAGCAATTATAACATATTAATGTAAAAAGCATCATAATGATTTTTCATATAATTTCATACAGGTTTCTCAAATGTGCCACAAGAGATTGTGCAAAGAAGCTTGTAGACAAAGTATTGGAGGTAAGTGTTTATTATACTGGTTATAGGATGTGTAGTAACTCTGATATATCAGGGTATACAGAGTATGTTGATAGGGTAATAAGACAAGGACTTAACAATTTACCTGACAAATAAAACAAAGCAAAATTGTTTAATTTAGCAACAGTAGGATGTAGTTGGTTTTGTTACATATGTTGTAGGGACTGAGTAGTACGGTCACAAAAACCAAAGAGAGAACAACAAACAAATACTTCCATGCAACAACAAGATTTCGCATTCTAATTAATTACAAATATTTTACACAGTTGTATATACACACACTCTTGCCTTCCTTCTCATGACTTTACATGAATAATCATTCTAATTGAAGTCACTGAAGCCCTCTGATTACGAGTGCAATAAAACACATATCTACTAATTTCTATTAATTAAAAATATAAGTCTCACTAATGTCCTTGGGAAATTCTCAATGTTCATATTCTTTGCTGCTATCCAACAATTTCGTGAAGATGAATACAGTCCATCATTCATTGGACTGTATTCATCTAATACAGTCCAATGTATTAGACTGTATTAGACTGTAATACAGTACAATGAGTGATTGCCTCAGTCCAGCAGAAACGTTCTTTTGTTAATGATGGTCTCGATGAACATCCATGTCGATGATTTTAAGTTCAACTCTCTCCTTAACAGTCCAGAAGGGAAACAGGAAGAAAAAAAAAAGTGATCCACAGGTGAAAACACCTAAATTTATAACTCCTGCCATCCGGAAGCATGTTTTCCGCATGTGATGCACTTCCTGACCAATCAGCAGGTTCCAATAGTTTCACCACAGAAAAGGTGACATCAGATCACAAAAAGGAAAAATAACGCAAAGTTCCATACAAATTTTAAAACCTGACACAAAGTAAAGGAAAAACACTTATATAACCAAATAAAAATACAGAAAAATTCAAAATTTATATAACCCATAGTAGCATAGCACTACAGATGCATAATTTCTAGTCTGCAATACTGGTAAGGAAAATTAATTATACAAAATATATATGCATGGATAAACCTTCAACTATTTTGGGTCCAGCTGCATAGTTCTGTAACTAACCAGTATGCTGTAAAGATTGAACTTGGTTTTAATACTTGATATGAAGATGATAGCAAGAACATGACACCTTATCCATTTTTTATTACTATTTTCAGTTTTATTTACTATAAATAAACTTAAACACAACAATACAGTAGAGAATCGATTATCTGAATACTGATCAACTGAAACATTGGTTAACCTGTGATGTTCGTTGCGACAAGTATGTAATCCCACGAGCGGAATGATACAAATAAAATACACGTTATAATTTTCAACACAAAGTAATTTATTTTCACTTCAAACAGGTTCTTAATTCTTGAATCCCAATGTACAAAGATATGGGTTATGTGCACAGACGTCGGATTTCTATCTATCAAACTATGGGTTTATGGGTTCTTTACAAAATTTATCACGTATTACTGGTAGTACATCCCAAATTGTGAGCGCATCCCCGGATGCGCATGTCAAAAATGACCGTCAACATTGTGATAGTAGTGAATGTATGTGTACGTACGTCTTCCTCCACCTAATTTTAGGAATAATTGCTCAAGTGATTTGGCAATTAGTTGTTTAATTCTCGGGTCAACTGAATGCAACAATTATACGTGGGGCGACTTATACTAGTACTTATGCTACTTATAACCAAAGAAGAAAGAAAAATATAGATAATTAAGGACAGGAATAGGGAAAGATGAAAGTACCTGGGTGTTCTTGGTCTCATGATCTTGAGTCGGTTCATTGTTCTGGAGTCTTCCTCGAACCATTAACTTTCGTCCTTTTAATATACCTTTGGTGTGATACTTTTAATGTCTTCTTTCAAAGTCCTCTCATAAGAAGTTTTCACTGTTGATTCCTATGGCTCCTCGTAGCCTCCAATTGTCTAGCTTTTGATCTGGAGCACTACCTTCTTTCTGTCCATTTACTTCAGAACTTGAGCCCAAAATTGCTTCTCCCCTCATTTTCTTGGCCCCAGGGCCTTACTTCTTCCTTTGTTCTACTACTTGTTGCTTGGAATTGGTAATTCCACCCAAGGGAAAAGGGTTGAAAAGGAAAGTTCTAGAAAAAGTGAATACAAAGGAACAGAGAAATGACTAAGAGTAACAAAATATACAATATTATGGCTGACGGCCACAAACCAAAATCAATCCAATTGGCAAATTCAAATTTCTGCTAGTGCTGTGGTGCTACAATATTTGGCTGTCTTGGGCTACTCCAATATTATTTTTGTTGGTGTGCATGTTTTAGCTGGCAGCACTGGCATGACCATATTTTATCGTTAAATATTATTTCTTTATTTTGCACAAACAAAATAAATATATTGAAAAATATAAAAACAAAAAAATTATATTTCTGAACTTAATCTAGTATCAAAAACGTTACGATTCAGCACAACACATGTCGAGAGGGTACTTAAGGATGCACCAGTATTTGAATGAGGCTTTTTTCTCCATCGTGAGTGATGTGTTTTGCTTCAGCTCATCGGAGAATATAGCCCAATTGACTGACATTTCCAGATAAACCCAAGAAAAAGATTGTGTGGTAATTTTTGAGGACTGTGTGTTGGGATGTGTGTCATGCTGAATCGAAATGTTTTTGATACTAGATTAACTTCTGAAATATAATTTTTTTGCTTTTATATTTTTCAATATATTTATTTTGTTTGTGCAAAATAAAAATAATTTTTAACAATACAATAGCCATGATTATTATTTTAAAAAATTTTCGTTAGACTTAACATTGATGAAAATTCAACGCAAAGCGACACGCAATGGAGAAAAATTTCAACATAGGATAGGTTAATATATTTTTTTTCATACATGATCAGTTATCTGAACAACCCCAGTCCCGACTTCTTTTGGATAATTGATGCTCTACTGTAATACAAAAATGGTAATACTTTGCATGATACATTTTATTTCATCTATTTAATACTTTATGTATTAAATAGATGAAATAAAATGTATCATGCAAAGTGAGAATATCGCAGAACTGAAATGATGCATCATATAACCAATACACTGTACACTTGCCCTTGATGTTTTGTCTGTAAACTAATCTGCACAATCTCTTTTTAAAAAATCATATATGAAATACAGATACATATTACTTAAAATCTTGATACAATATTTTAATAATTTATTGATTTAAGTTTTATTTGAGTGAAAATGTTACCTGTTTCTCGAACAAAAGTATAGCATTTCTCATCTTTTTGCCAACCACAATGATATTCTGTATGGCAAGCGTGGCAATTATGTAATTTATCACAGTTACTACTTTGAGCTTCTTCACACTGCTCAGCAGTCCTTATTTTCTAGATGAAATAAATGAAACATAAATTGAATATTTAATACAGTTAAGGTAATAATTTACAAGAATATACACAATGATTGTTATACAAATATACAACTGAATCTCAAAAGATCATTTTCTTGAGCAGTTTTAAAACACAGAAAAAATTAACTAAAATATTATGATTAGAAAGTGTAGATTATAACTTAAATTTTCACAATCAAACTGTTTTAGTATTTTCCACCATAAAATTATTCTCTGGCACATCTTAATGCAAAATAAAAAAGTTTCACAAAAATTGCATCATAAAATATTTTCTCAAAAGTAATAAATTACTTTGCCTTGACATTTATATACAAATTATCAGCTTTTAAAATTAATTTAGGTTAATACAAGTTCACGATTGTTTTTCAGCAATTCTTTTAATTCAAAAAAGAATTACAAGAAGGCACTTAACATTTCTGTAACTCATTTATCAAATAACCACAAATGATATTGCAAATGACAAGCATTCACTTAGATTATCTATATTGCAGTTGTTGCCATCCTTCTATTCAGCACAATTTTTAGCTTATTTTACTTATATTTAACCTTGATTATGGTTCCTAAAAAATTGCAAGCATCTGTGATATTAAGCATAAGTTCATACTTAATGTATATATTAAGTCAAATTTCTAAAAGCCTATAATGTAAATTTCAAAAAAAAAAAAAAAAATATTATAGATAAGTTCAATTGGAACCCAACAAAATCAAGGACAATTCCTTAAGGTCAGACTATACATTTGTTCGATATGCAAGACCTCTCCATCACATATATAAGGAAATTAGTAAAGCCACTGAACAAAAAATCCTATACAAAAGGAATCCAATAATCTACTAGCTTTTATGTAATGATAAGGATCCCCACAACGCTAGCAATGTTCTGAAGTATAACTATTCCTCTTAAAGATGAGAAATTGCACATGATCTTCAGTACATAGTGGCCACTTCAAGATTTTTAGAAGCAGGACTGAAGAAGCATAAGTATGACATTCAAAAGTCCAAACTAGTTATGACCCTTGCAGCCTATGCTCTTTCTGACTCTGTTGATGTGGGCTGGCAACAAGCTATAATCATTAAGGCATTAGAAATATGCATCATATATACAGTCAACCCCCTATAACACTGTTGATTATTCTGTTTTATATGAATTGGAATTCATATAAAACAGAATAATCAACAGTGTTATAGGGGGTTGACTGTATATATGATACATATTTCTAATATTCGAGTCACTTAGATTTTACAAATACACAAGCCGTTCACAGCCCGGCATACGTATTTGTAAAATCTAAGTAACTCTTACAACATGGAATTCATATAAAACAGAATAACCAACAGTGTTATAGGGGGGTTGACTGTAGAAACAAGTTGAATCTTTGATGGAAATGTAGGATTTGTAAAAAGTCATCTAAATGCTACTTCTGTAACAAATATCAGTCAAAATATTTCTTTGTCTCCATTCATCTGAAGGCTTACGTGCCAAAACGTGATAAATTTTGAATAAATGGTTCTAATGCTATTTCTGATGTCTTTTGGTAAGATGAATATATAGAAAACCATTCATTTGGATATTCTTCATAATTTGTTAACTAAAAAAAATTCATCAACCATTTAGATGTATACTTTACTATATAACCAGAAATACACATTGTTGTATTTCTCATTATATAGTGTGTGCATTTACCAAGTGACCAACAGCCAGGAGTCTATTTGGAAATGCTTATCAATTGGTTGATTTGTAGCAGCATATGATGTGTCAACAGTAGTTGGTAGGTCATTCTCTAACCTACCCTTAAAGATTGGTGTGCATGATAGCAATCAGCAAATCACCAGAAACATTATAGGTGTTTTTGAATGATGTCTGGTCTCAATGGTTGAACAAATGTGCATTTCTGGAAGACCCTAAGTAAGCAAACCAATGACATAATCTGTATCATATGAAACCAACTATATCATTAGCTTACTTATCTGCTAGTCACCTAGATGAAACCAGAGCATCTAAGCTCATTCGTCTTCAAACTCTACTGCAAAGCATCACCACTGTGTGCTTTGCAGGAAATTTTTAAATAATCTTTGTTACGTATAGTCTAATACTCTATTTACAAATAATAAACATGTTTTAATTTTTAAAGAAATAATGCTAACCATGTAAAATTTTATATTTCCTTTATTTACAGTTTGTTCAAATGTTCAATAATCCACTAAACAAATCTCTAATTTTAATAATCTTTATTATTATGTAATACCAAACAATCTGCTTTATTTTTAGTTATTTTTGACTATAGGTAAGCAGATATGCTTCCAGTTTGTTTTAATTTTAATAATGTAATAAATTAATTTTGAATTTAGAAATTTCTCAAAGAAAATAATTAGGCCTCAGCAGGACTCCAACCTGCTCTGGCCATAAGTAATTCAATCCAGTTATGAGCTGTTATCTTAATTATCATGACTGAACTAACACAAAAAAACTAAAAACAACTAATTAACAAAACCAATGGTAAAAAAATCTTTGATAAATGTTTTTGCTCTTTATTACAACTAGCTTTGACTACATTAAAAATAATGCAGATTTATTTAATAATTTTAAGTAACTAAAATCAATAATATTGCATGGTAATGATTAATAATTTTAACAGTTACTAATAATTAACAGTTAAAAATACCTTCATTCCTGTATTGCATTTTCCATGATAGCATGACATTCCACACCAAACACAATTGTAAGTATTCTCAATACAACTTGGACATAACGTTTGCCGTCCACAGAGATATGTAACATTTACTAATATTAAAAATATAAACACTCATAATTAGATACAAAAACTGTGCTAAATACAGAAAAAAGATTGCCAATACAATCCAATACCAATATAAATAACCTCAGCTAGATATAAATACCAATAAACCAGCAAAAATAAAAGAAATAAACTGAAAACAAACACTTTTTCTTTCATTTTAAACTGTCATCATCCTCAGGTTCAAAGAATGCAGATATAAACAAATCAATTCATTTATATCTACAGTCTTGAACCTGAAGATAACCATTTCAAATGGATTCCTCAGTAAAAATAAAAGCCATTCTCCGTAATCTAGTTTTCAGTAAAAATAAAAACCATTCAAGTATCCAGCATAATTCTTTAGTAACATAAAAACGTTTTCAAACTCATTAAGCGTTCATCATCAGTTATTTCTCTAATTCGAAATGGGAAATTCGAAAAATTACACGAACAAATTTCAAATAAACGGTTATGTAAAAAATTAAAAGGTAACATTTTATAAATGAAAGTGATACATACAAATTTCTGTGTGTTTAATAAATAATAATAAATAAATAAAATAAAATATCTATCAAGGATCATCCTAAGCTTGATTAAGCCTTTTATATAGAACTATGCCAATTCATCACAAAAAGATTTCCAAGCAGTTGAAAGCCCTTCGGCATCCCTATAGTTAATACACTGCATGCTCTTCTGTGCCCTGTGGATTTCCAGCATTTCGAGATATTTACCACATGTCTAGATCTGGTAGCTTTTATGATAGAGGCCTGGTCCCAGAAGACAGTACAGTCGACCCCATGGGTGTAGCGAGGGGGGAGCCTGGGTGGGCACGGCCCCTCCCAGGGTACCTGGTGCCCCCCCCAGGAAATCACAGCCGAAAAAGTGTTGAGTCGATTTGTAAACACCTAAAGCTAAAATAAAAGTTTTGAATACTAAAAAAAAATGAACGGCTTTTGTAGTTTTAGTATAAAATAG
>NW_019385455.1:175177-183554 GCF_000671375.1 Centruroides sculpturatus | reverse complement strand
ACAAGAAATGTATAAAATTACAGTACTGTATTAGACTTACGGTACCTAATTTACATACTGACAGACGATAGTTAGCGTAAAAATCTCCGTAGCGTGGCGCCACGCTAGACGGCGGAAATTATATATTTAATTATAACAAAGTTACAATAAGTTAATATATAATTATATATACAGTACCTAATTTATATATAATTAATATATAATTATATGTACAGTACCTAATTTATATATAATTTATATAATACTGTCCAGACAATAGAAATCTCTCCGTAGCGTGGCGCTACGGACGGCGGGAAAGTAGTTCGGCTGCCCGATGACGTTTAACGTAATTATAGGGGGATTTTTTACTGTTTTTTACGGATACCGTCACAATTTTTTTTTGCAGTTTTATAGGAATCGTAATTATTGGGACCGTAATTATAGGGGGGGTCGACTGTAATGCCTTGTTCTTTAGCATAAGTGGCAAGGACTGTACAGTCAACTGTTTTGTTCACTGA
The DNA here is from genome assembly GCF_000671375.1 of Centruroides sculpturatus. Classification (NCBI taxonomy): domain Eukaryota; kingdom Metazoa; phylum Arthropoda; class Arachnida; order Scorpiones; family Buthidae; genus Centruroides; species Centruroides sculpturatus. The sequence continues at coordinate 183,057 of NW_019385455.1, read as the reverse complement.
AAGCTTATGCTCATTGATTCTTTTCTTCAAATTCCTCAACATTGCACCTATATATACTAAGTTAGAGTTGAACCTATGGTCTCTTAGCGGTATTGAGTATATTCCTGTTAAGGAGTTACATTCATAATCTCCCTTGTCGTTCCTTAATATCCTGTATACAGTGGGATTACATTGATAAACTATTTGTAAGTTCTTATTTTTGGAAACCCTCTTGACAATCAGTTTAAGGAAGGGTATATAATCGAGGACCAATTTTTCTTTTTGGTGGTTTTGCTTTTGCCTACTTGTAAGATTACGATCTTTCTTAATGAGAGCCTCTATTCTTTTTCTCCCATAGCCATGCTGTATGGCAGTTCTTTGTATATATTGTAATTCCTTAACAGTATCGCAAACATTTGTGCAATGCGTGTGTGCTCTTCTTATCCAAGATCAAAATATCACCATTTTAATATGCTCCGGATCCACTAAATTCTTAGGGATAATGATAGGGATAAATGTCGGTTTACGATAAATATTGGTTTGGATTTCCCCTTTTATGCATGTTATAGTCAGGTCCAAGAAATTAACGCTACTACTACCTTGTTGCTCCAATTCCAACGTTAAACCATACAGGTTACTGTTTATCAGATCCATAAAATGCTGGATGTTGCGATTATCCTTCCACAAGATAAAGACATCATCAACATATCTCGCATATATCAATATATCTTGTTGTAAGGAAAGGAGGATACTGTTTTCTAGATTACGGAGTACTTACTCGCAGAGGTCCGATGACATGGGGCTACCCATCAGTACTCCCTGCCTCTGTAGATAAGTTTTATTTTCAAATTCAAACAAAGATGTGTGACAAATCAAGTCCACTAATTCTAAAATCTGTGTGTGGTATTTGGTAGTGTTATTATGCTGGATACTTGAATGGTTTTTATTTTTATTGAATTTATTCTCCAGTAAGCAAGTATACAAATTGTTTGTTTTCAGTTTATCTCTTTTATTTTTGCTGGTTTATTTGTATTTACATCTAGTTGAAATTATTTATATTAATTTATACCAGTAGTTTTGTAGCGATTGTACCAATACCAATAATTTTCTAACTGATCCAGTCCTATATGCATTTCTATCTATATTTTAAAGATGTTGTAATATATGAAAGCATGAAAGCTCATTAAGTTAGAGAATATTCACTTCATTCTTTAACCATTTATATTCAAATACAGTGGAACCTTGGTATACGACCTTAATCCATTCCTGATGTTTGGACTTACACCATGTAGGACATATACCAAACCAACCTTTCCCATAAGAAGTAATGTAAAAATGATTAATCCGTTCTCATATAAAAAAAAATGGCTGAATTTACACCTCACTTTCCTGGCTAGTTCCTGCTTGATTTTTCATGAGATCAGCATGTATCTTTTTAGCTTTCTCGCAAATAATTGCTTCTGATATGATGTCGCTAGCACACTGTTTTTCAATTATCCAAAGCAAAAAGCAATTTCTCAACATGATCTAATGTCTTCGATCTCTGTTTAGAAATTGATTTAACTCCTTTCGCAACATTAGCAGATTTAATAATGTCTTTATTCTTCATGATTGATGATATCGTCATTCTTGGAATATGGTATGCAACAGTTAAATCTCGAACACTCATGCCACCTTCATATTTCTCAACAATCTCTTTTTTCAGTTCCATTGTGATTCTAGTCATTTTTTAGTTTTCTGTTGCTTTTCATTTTCCTTTCTGTAATTCGTGATTAATAAAACTAATAAAATTTTACTTACAAATTAAAATCAGAAGAAATTTAACAAAGTTATAAACCATGGTACCGCGAACGTCTAGTCTGGTCTAATACACCAATAGTGCTACTTGTTCACAGATGGCACGTATAATTGAATTAAGTCGTATACCAAACAAAAGTCGTATACCAAGCAAAATTTGTCTCCTCCAAACAGGATGTATTCCAAATTGAACGTATTCTAAAGCAGACGTATACTGAGGTACCACTGTATAAATAAATAAGTTTACAAATCAATTTACAGGCTCCTTTCAGCTTACTGTAGACAAGGTCTGCAGTAAGCCATTAAGATTTAACCTACACATTGTTGTATTTCTGATTGTATAGGATGTGCACATCTAACAAGTGACCAACAGCTAAGAATTTATTTGAAAATGCTTATCAATTGGTTGGTTGGTAGCAGCAAATGATGCATCACCAGTAATTGGTAGTCATTATCTAATATTCCCTTAAAGATTGGTGTGTCTGATAACAACCAGCAAATCATCAGAAACATTATAACACCCTACGTAAGCAAACCAATGACATAATCCGTACCATATGAAACAAAGTATATCATTAGTTTTACTTATTTATCTGCTAGTCACCTAGATAAAACCAGGGTATCTAAGCGCATTCATCTGCAAAACCTCCTGCAAAGCAGCACCACTGCCAAGCTGGTGTTTGCCAAAAGCAACAACTGTATGTCATATGACAATCAGTGGCGAATCAAACATAGAGGACATGCTATCTACTGTGGATTAGTTTTATAGCATAGTATGTCCATCCCTGGTTCAAATGCCTGGAAAAATGTTATCAAAGATACATATTGGAAAATGACTGGAATATCAATTTTTAAAACAAACCAATTCTGATAAGTCAATATATCAGCATCAGATTGGTATTGGTTACATCTCTACTCATAACGTTACAATATTAAGCAAATACATAAATTTCATTTTAGTTACTGTATATAAAACAATAACAAAAACAACAATATTTATAAACGTACCTCCTTTTCGATAACATAATGCATGGTATGTTTTGACACGATCTGCAATAACTGAAAACAACTGGCATAAACTCATTTCATAATTCCAGACACAATTAACACCTAATGTAGATTTTTCACAAGCATCAGCACTATGATATTGTTTACAACTTCCTAAATATAAAAATAATCATTTTTTAATTAATANCTAGTAAATTCTAGTTTTAACAAAGGCATCCAGTTAAAACTAGTTTTAACTAGTTAAAACGGGTTTTAACTAAAATCGGGTTTTAACTGTAACATATACATATAATAATAATAATAATATTCATACATCTTTCAGTAATCATATACAAATCAGTACATATAAAATATTACAATAATGCTTTCTAGTTATTAATAATTACTTCTAGCTTCAATTTTTCTTCAGAAATGTCATCCTTGATTTTAAAACTGATATAAAAATATTTATACATTATATGTAGAAAACTTCTAATGATGAAGGATTAATCTCTCAAAAGCACTTAATGTGAAATAATAACAATTTTAAAAAATGCACAAAGTTCAGTGCATTCTTGGATTCATAATGCATGCATGAGAATAGAGTAAATTGGTAAATAAGAAAACAGAAGTAGTCTGCTTTCAGATATGTAATTTTCTTCAANGATTAATCTCTCAAAAGCACTTAATGTGAAATAATAACAATTTTAAAAAATGCACAAAGTTCAGTGCATTCTTGGATTCATAATGCATGCATGAGAATAGAGTAAATTGGTAAATAAGAAAACAGAAGTAGTCTGCTTTCAGATATGTAATTTTCTTCAAAATCATCATAATGATAGGAGATAGATAGTTTGAAAATTAATTTGAAGACATAGTCTGTCCAAAACCTGGGAACCACCATTTATTTACTTCTAGTGTTTCAGAATACAAACATTTGATGACCTGACCTTTCTTTTTTACGCTGCTTGGCCATCAAGTTTAAAAAACATCCTTTAATCCTAGTAGATATAAAGCTCAAATATCCCACAGTGATAAAGATGGAAAGAAAATGAACATGTCTGTAAGATCTGACAGTTCCAATTTTAACTTTGTAATTTTAATTGGATTTTTTCTGTTTGTTAAAGGATGTTTTTTAAAGTTGATGGCCAAGCAACATAAAGAAAAAGGTCAGGTCATCAAATGTTTGTATTCTGGAACACTAGAAGTAAATAAATGGTGGTTCCCAGTTTTGGACAGACTGTATCTTCAAATTAATTTTCATAAAATTGCCATTTGATGAAATTCTACAATAGAAAGATAGTTGGTGAAAAATAGATTTTTGTGTATTTCATTTAGATGAGAAGAAAATCAAACATGTTAGTTATTTTGTGATTGGTTTCAATTGGAGGTGGATTAACAAAATCCTGGGTAGACTAAAACATTGTGACAGCAGTAGAAATTTGTTTTGGATCAAATAAACTAGCAATTAGAAAACAAAGACAAGTGCAGCCTAAACCATGTACAGTACTTAATACCAAAAATGGTCTATTTCAATTTGTTGGTCAAAAAATATGGGATAAGAGACAAAATTATGAAAAAAGTAGTGATTAACATAGCATATATGATGAGAAGGCAAAAGTCTGCACCAAACATGAATACAGATCAAGAATGGAGGCAATAGCAACAACTATTGTTTACTCTCTATTAAGTTTGATATTCTCACCTCATCCATCTATTTATATCTACTGGTATAATGATGTTACAACTGCCATCTACCTCATGTACACATTCAGCATAAATCTATACTCTATATGTTCCCTGCTGGCAAAACTCTAGTCCTGATAATTCTGTAATTACAAAGGCAACCAGAAATACTGTAAAGTTTGGTTGGAAATACAGATTTGACCTTTCCATGATAAACCAAAAAAAAAATTGTTTTTTAAAAACATTGTACAGTGGCATTAATCAACAACAATGTAAAAGATAATGGATTATTCAATAAAATCACAAAGATATTACTATGCTTATAAATACAAAAACATTATTAAATGTCATAATGTGGTAGTAATAAACTAAACAATGTATTAATAATCAAAATGATATGATTAATACAAACAATAATATAAGAACAGTAAATCACAGTAATTAATATTTACATGAGCAATTCTATAATCAGTCCTCAGTATCTCTCTCAATCAGCATCAGATTGGCAACAAATGTCGGCATGCGAGTATATATAAAATATAGACCCATATATGTAAATTACAGGACTGATGGCCAAGGTGGTTAAGTCCAATATGGTCCCAAGCAGATGGCCACCATTGTTCTCACTCAGCAGCACTAGCAAACTTCTTGATATTCTCACCTCATCCATCTATTTATATCTACTGGTATAATGATGTTACAACTGCCATCTACCTCATGTACACATTCAACATAANAGATGGTTAAGTCCAATATGGTCCCAAGCAGATGGCCACCATTGTTCTCACTCAGCAGCACTAGCAAACTTCTTGATATTCTCACCTCATCCATCTATTTATATCTACTGGTATAATGATGTTACAACTGCCATCTACCTCATGTACACATTCAACATATTGTAAAAAAGGGAAGGCACTGAGGTCGGCGTTATGTGTGCGTTTTTTTTTATTCGCTAGTACTTTCAACGAACATATAGCCGTCGTCATCAGGCGAATTATCGAAAGAATTAAACGGAAATAATCCGAATTTGGAATAGAACGCTTAAATTTAAGATGAAACTTTATATTATTTTGGCGTGATCGTCAGCAAATTGATCACATTCAACATAAATCTATACTCTATATGTTCCCTGCTGGCAAAACTCTAGTCCTGATAATTCCGTAATTATTATTTAAGGATGAAATAAATTACATTTATGATATGTTTTTACATGTTTCAAAGTTATTCTAGAAATTCAGAGGTCACATGATAATGGCGTTCTCTGTAGCAACAGGTTGAACAGTAAGATGCTTTTAATTTTTTGTTTTTTTTTCAGTCAGGAGTGTTTAGTAGTCATACTAAACTATACAATATCCCCTAAACAAATACAAACAAACTAAAATAAATAATAAGAACAAAAGAAATTCAGGTTCTGTCTCACAGTGCTCATTTCATACTTGATGTAATCATATCCAACAAAAGATGCTATCTTATCATGCCTCCTAGCTTACTTTGCAAAGAAGAGAGAAATACCAAATGACAAATAAAAAGCTGTGCTGTAAACCACTTGATTAATAGTAAATGCAAATTTATTTCTAGTAAATAAAAGTTTGAATTAATTACTTAAATGTAATTACTTTTTATTATACTTTTAGAAGATAAATTTATTATAAGCACAAAAGTCCAAAACTTGTGATACAACATAAAGCACAATTAGTCACCAAAAAACTTTCTGAAAGAAAAAAATCTTATTTGCATATACCAAGAAAAGATATTTTTTCCTACTTGTTTAACAAATACAATCAGCTAACCTGTAAAGAAAACTGTACTGAGTAATGAAAATGTTTATTCAGGAACTTTATTACATCTAATTGATTTTCCATTATTATAAAAAAAACATTATACAATGATATGACTGCTGTTAAGTTGCAGAAGCTGCACATTACCTCCTAAATGAAGCTCTAAAACATTTAAAGAAAGCATACATCTGCAACCTGACATAGTATCCATAACCTGTTGAATTTATAATCTATATCCTTCACATACATATGTAAACTTGTTATTGTGCAATACAACAGGCTGTCTAACATCCATGACACTGTATCTCATTACAGTCAAAAAAATTCTATGTTTTAAACTAAATTTTTCCTGTTGAACCATCTTGCTTCAACCTATATCATTATTTTCTGACTAATATCAATATATATAATTAATTTTTTATATGTATAATCTCATGTTATGTTCTTTTAAGTTTATAAAATTCAAAATGTATTTCCTATCTTATCATATATATATGTTTTAAATTTATAAATTTATAAATTTTTGACATGATATTTATAAAATAAAAAAAAAAAAAGCAAGTTTTTCAAACCTTTGCATTTTCATAAATAGAAACCACTTATAGAAATAATTTTCATAAATGAAAATAATGTATTTATAGCATCTAAATTTAAAAACTAAATTGCAAGTAAAATATTACAAAATTATCACAAATTTATAATCTAAAAAGTACTGCAATCGTTTAATTAACCAATAAATTTTAAACATATTTAAAAAATTATTTACCTGGTGAAAATCTTTGAATATCATTCAACATTTGTCCATTAAATCCTCCAAAAACATACATAGATCTAAAAAAATTAATTATTATTATTTCAATATTTATAATAAAACTTTATTATTATAAAATGCAATTTTTTAATTATGTTACAGTAGAGCCTCGAAAACTTGGCACTCGATAACCCGGCATTCCGGATAACTCGGCCACACCCTGGCAGGGCAAAAATACCCTTAGATAATTAATTTTCATCATAGACAGCTTTATGCCTCATAAAGTATTTTCCTGAGGTCTGTCTTATCAGGTAAATTACTGTACACAGTGTATGCATTAATTTTCATTTTCATGTAGTAAAGGCTCTATGCCTTCATAAAGAACGTACTTTTCCTTTGTTTAAGGGTATTTGGGCAGTTTATTCTCTGTTGCATTCTCAAGCAAACAATATGTGAGGCTCTGTACAGGTCCGAACACTCACTAAAATTCGCGTTAAAATAATTGTTTTAGAGAAAATAATATATTAGTTAGAGATAGATTTTTATTTTATGAAAACGCGACGCTAGACAATAGAAAACTTTTAAACAATAGAAGAATGTAAGTCCGTCGACCATTTCCGGTTGGAGATCGAATTAAACTTCGATTTTGACCTCTCCCGTGCCCCTGAAAGGTTTCGAATTGTCATCAAGTGACGAGGAGAGACCAATCAGAAAGGGGAATCTGAGAGAAAACAGATAAAACTCCAGAAATTCAAGGACGCGACGGCTTCTCCCGAAAGTTCCAAGTGACGGATCTGTTGTTGTGTGTGTGTCTCGCACCCATCTTCGTCTCCATCTCCCGACCTCGGATCGACATCTTTCCATCAACGGAAGTCGACCGCATCGTCCCGGAGTCATCGAGA
>NW_019385455.1:146755-174735 GCF_000671375.1 Centruroides sculpturatus | reverse complement strand
TTTAGTATTTTAATATTAATTTAATGCAAATGTATACATACCCAATAATAATAAACAGAAAAAATAAAAATATTCAATAAAAATCTTTGTTTTAACGAATGCACAATGTCGCGGCTCTGTAAATACGTCAACACTGAAATGAAAATCAGTCTGGCATAGGGAAAATCAGGGAATTACACCACAAAACGGCAAATTGCGTAGCGGCATTATTGTGAATCGGCGTAAACCGAGGGCTACCTGTAATTAATTTTTTATATGTATAATCTCATGTTATGTTCTTTTAAGTTTATAAAATTCAAAATATGTTTCCTATCCTATCATATATATATGTTTTAAATTTATAAATTTAAAAATTTTTGACATGATATTTATAAAATAAAAAAAAGCAAGTTTTTCAAACCTTTGCATTTTCATAAATAGAAACCACTTATAGAAATAATTTTCATAAATGAAAATAATGTATTTATAGCATCTAAATTTAAAAACTAAATTGTGAGTAAAATATTACAAAATTTCAAAATTATCACAAATTTATAATCTAAAAAGTATTGAAATTGTTTAATTAACCAATAAATTTTAAACATATTTAAAAATTATTTACCAGGTGAAAATCTTTGAATATCATTCAACATTTGTCCATTAAATCCTCCAAAAACATACATAGATCTAAAAAAATTCATTATTATTATTTCAATATTTATAATAAAGCATTATTATTATAAAATGCAATGTTTTAATTATGTTACTAATATATTAATTGTCATTTAGGTGTCAAAGCATTTAAAGTGTATGAAGACTTCAAAATTCTAAGAAGTTGCTCAGAAATATTGTACCAAGTTTTCCTGATACAACAATAATAGCTCAACAGATAATTTTGTTTATGCAAGTTCATTCATGAATGCAAGTTCATTCATTGTTTTATCAAGTCTAAAAAACTTTTAAAAATTAACTCAACTTAAATACCTTGAATAAGATAATCATTAAATATAAATATTAAGTCTTCTAACAGAAACATTTCAAATCAAAAAGTAGAGAATATTTAAATTACATTGAGTATGATATTTGTCTAAGTGAAAGTTCCTATTTTTATATAAATTCCTATAATTTAATATTTAATTTAATAATTTTAAATTTATGTAAAAAATAACAAAGCTTTAAAAATAGGAGTTTTGTTAGAAAAGAAAAAACCTAGAAATTTATAAACAATTACTCATTTACAACATACTGTTTACAGCACACTTTTATACGATTACATACTGTTTATAATAACATTTCAAAATATTTTAGAGCTTTAAATTCATCACACTATACTTTATATACATTTTAATGTCTTGTCTGTATGTAAATTTTTATTTCATATTACAATTATATTTACTTTTATAAAGATTATTACAAATTTAATTATGTAAAGTAATAAAATGAAAGCTTTATACATACTCATTATAAAGAACTGCAGTATGACCAAATCGCGCAATATTCTTTTGTTGGTCTGTTGGAAATTTTAAAGTCGTCCAAGCATCGCATTCTAAAAAATAAAATTAATTATTCATTCAAAATAAAAAAAAAAAAAATCTTTAAAAAATCAAAATTTTTTAAAACATGATACTGAGTACTTATTATAATAAATAAATATATAAATAATTATAATAGTAACAATAAAAGAACACAATTACATAAATACAGTACAGCATCAATTATCCGATTCAATTGGGGACTGGGGTTGGTCGGATAATTGAAAAGTCAAATAACCAAAAAGTATGAAAAAATCCATTATTAGTGTAATATTATTATTATATCCCATGTAATTAGTATATTAGTATATCGCTATTAACTTACTTCGCGTTGAATTTTCCTCCATGTTAAACCTAACAAATTTTTTAAAAATAATAATTGTCGCTATTGTATGCTTAAAAATTATTTTATTGCTCACAAAACAAACAACCACTCATAATTAAAAAATTAAGCCTCGTTTAAATACTGGCCTCCCTTTCATGGTCGAGCCAGTGTTGCCAGCTAAAACATGCAAAAATTAAAAAAAAATAATATTAAAGTAGCCAAGACATAGCCAAATATTGTAGCGCCACATCACTAGTGGACATTTGAATTTGCCGACTAGAACGCGATCGGTTAACCAAGGTGACGATTAATCGGGGGTCGGATAATCAATGCTCTACTGTACTATCTTTTGTTTTACTTTATAAATATATATTTATTTATAACATTGTATTTTATTTTATAATTATAAAATAATATTTAATTATAAAATCTGTGTTTTCAACTTTACAGGTATGGCCTAATTAAATTTCAGTGATATTACTTGAACTATAAATGAAAGTTGTGAAGTCGTAATTACAAAATTCAACTAGTTACAAAATTTTTATTAATATTCATCATTCATTATATTATAAATAAATCAATCTAAACATCTTCATTATATTTTGTTATACATTGCTTGGGACTTTATACAGCAAAATAAAATCAAAATGTTGTAATGGAATACAATTTTACATCGGCTATATATTGGCATAAAATGCCAAACCCACACAAGTATATATATCCAGTGATAACAGAAAATGTTGTTGGATAGTTATAACACTACTTGTAAATGAAGTATAACAGAAATTTCAAGACAAACAAACAGAAGTAGATGACCTCTTATAATTAGTCAAAACTGAAATGTGAAAGTGAATAAACCAGCACTCTACTTCCAGCATAGTAAAAATTATATTTTGTACTATGCTGGAAGTAGAATACTGGTTTATCATCCAATCCCATATTTCAGTTTTGACTCTAATTATAAAAAATCATTTACTTCAATTAATTTTCTGTTTAGTGTTTAGTGTAGTGTCTAATGTCATTAGAACTGCATCACAAGTTTAGAGATGATTCAAAATTTTAAATTTGGCTAAAAACCAATTTGATTTTAGAACCAGAATGTTTCAAAACATAGATTTCTAGGATTTGAACAAGAAGACTGGGTTTATCTGCAAATATATATCACTACTTTGGAAGAAAACCAGCTCAACTCAAAATTAGTAGTTTTGAGAAAATCTCATACAAAGATTTAACTAAAGTTTAACTGAATATCACTTATCTCCAACATAACTGCTCCCTAGTGGCCAAATATGCAAGTTACTTTTGTGACACTCTTCCACATAAAAATTTACTACATTTTCATTTTGATTATGACATAATTGAAAAATCGCACTTTTTTGAGTTATGTTGGTTTTCTTTCAAAGTAGCGATATGTGAATTTGTTTTTTTTCTTTTGTTAATATTTTGTACTTCCTAGATTCTCAAAGATTTTCTTCTTGCATGTATCCTTCCAATTAAATAAGCTTATACACTACATACAGTTTCTATATTTAACTTAATTCTCAAAAATATAAATTGAAATAGTGATAAACAAGATCTTCTTTTACTTAGTTAATAAATAATTTTATNCACGCGATACATCCGAACATGTAAGCTGAACAATAGTGTGGGGGGTGTGAGTAATCAAGGACTGCATGGCACTCAAACAAAAGATGAATCGACAAGATATGAAAATCGCGTAACTCAGAGTTCGCATAAGTCGGGGTACTACTGTATACAGTTTCTATATTTAACTTAATTTTCAAGAATATAAATTGAAATACTAATAAACAAGATCCTATTTTACTTAGTTAATAAATAGTTTTATATATAAATCAAAGACTTTTTATTATCATTACAATATTGCTGATTGTCAGACATAAGTAAAGGATTTTTGGACAGACCTCACATACTATTTTCAGTGTAATCAGTGTGATATAGAAAATATATATCATCATTTTTTGTTTAATTTTTGCACAGATAAATTAACTTATTGATAATTCTATAATTTTTCTGAACTAATTAAGTCAAGGTAAGTGATAGAACCACTCTTATTCATTCAAAGTTCTGGGAAAACAAAAATAATTCTGATTTGACAGACATCTTCCAAAACCATGTGGAAAATGTTTCACATATGCATATAAACTTTGATATTTATTTTACAGTTTGGTCATAAGACATTTATGATAGCATAATATACAGAATATGTTAATGAAATGTTAATTTAGAGTGAAAAAGTAATGTTTTTTATAATTTACAAGTTAACAAATGATAATTTAAGTAAATCCATTATTCTACGGATTTCATACACTTTCAAATTGAATTCAATTCTATTAAATTTTAAATTATTATTTATTAAATAATATAACTGCTAAAATGGTTTATTTTAAAAATACTTCATTGAAAAACTATTCCTAATTTATTATAATCCTACTTTATTTAAATCTCATTTCAGAATAAAATACTATAAATATGAAAAATTTTTACATATTATACATTAGGATACTTTTAATGTCAAAATTTAGTACAAGTCCAACATCACTTTTCTGATATCCTTCATTTCAAAGCCTTACTGAATTAAGTTTTTCCAGATCAATAATCATATAGTACAGTAATAGCTCAATAATACATCCTGCACAACTAGTTACAGGTCTTCCATATCACTAAAACACTAATAGACTGTTAGAAGCTTCAATAATACATATAATTTGTTTGGAAGAAAAGCATCACAACTCAAAAAATTACCATTTTACTTTTACATAGAAAAAAAACAAAATTTGTAACATTTTTCTTATAAAAATCAATGATTTTTGAGATATGACAGTCTTCTTCCAAATGAATAATACATTAAATGTGAACTAGTGATTATGTTCAATATCAGTGATGTTTGAATCTTGTTCTTTTATATATACAATATTTATGGGTATATATAAATAAAGTAAGCTAAAAATCACACAAAATAGAAGAAATCACTAATAATTGTAATATAGACAATTCAAGTGAATGCAAATTACATAAATGTCATCTGTAACCAGAACAAATTTAGTGGTTATAGGAATTTTAAGTGCCCTCTCAAAATTTTGTATGAATTAAAAGATGCCAAAAGATTTCTGCTACGCTTGTATATTTAATAAACATATAATGTATAGATATAAGAATTAATCTTAAAATAATTGTAAAATAAGATCGGTTACCTAAATCATATGCTAAAAAATCAGAAGAAAAGCACTGGCCGCCACTGCTAGGAGCTGTACCATTATATATATTTCCACCAAACACAAGCATTAAGCCATGATGAATAACTGCACTGTGTAGGTAACGGTGTGAATGACTAGGAGTTAACAATTTCCTATTCAAAATAATTTTTTAAATTTATTAATTAAATCTAATTCAGAAAAACTTTAAGTCTAAAATAACTAATCATTTCTTAAAATTTATTTAAAAAATCTTAATCTAAACATTACAATAAAAAAATTAATAAAATGTCCAAAATATCTGTTGTTTCATAATTTTCATTTACATACATACTTATAATATACAGGTATTTTTAAGTTTTTATATTTTGTAATTAACAAAAGATATTTTCAACTAATTTTGATCTGTATGAAAACAAAGTAAATTTTTACATTCTAGCAGATTCTGTTGCTGCCGGGCAGATATTTTAAACTGATACAAATTTCTGCATTAGTATGCAGAACTTTGTATCAATAAAATATACTCCATAACAAGAAATTTTTAATAAAAAAATGATATTTGAAACTTTATTGGAAATTTTGCTTCCAAATTAAAAAAAATCCAGCAACGAGTTGAAAAACTTTCCTGGCAACAGTTAAAACTGTGTGCTGCATCATCTGTTATGAGATTTCATTTTAAAAACTTTTTATATTTTAAATTATTCTAAAAGGGCAAAAACCTTAATTTTAAGAGTAGAAATGAGTATATATATAAATGACACCTTATCTTTCCCGAGAAATAAATTTATTTTCAAAACAAACGTTCTCAGCCTGATTTACAGGCCATCCTCAGGTTGAGAACAAAATTTGAATTAAAGCATTCCACCAATAGAATACAATATTCAAAATTCAAAATTAAATAAGCAATTTTTATGTTACTCCGTTGGTTATATAATTTTTTGTTAATTTTATTTTATGTTATTCTGTTGCTTATTTAATTTTGAATTTTGTATTCTATTGGTGGAATGCTTTAATTCAAATTTCATTCTCAACCTGAGGATGGCCTGTAAATCAGGCTGAAAATGTTTGTTTTGGAAATAAATTTATTTCTCAGGAAAGATAAAGTGTTATTTATATGTTTGGTGATTTGCTGAGTACTTTAAAATAATATGTAGAAATGAGTTTTTAAAAAAAATTGCTAATCATAATAACAAATAAAATCTACATTAAGTCTGTCCACACTTGAAGTATGATATGTGACATATCTATCTCCCCACTTCCTGACCTTTAAGTATCAAAACTTAATAGCATCAATCATCCTAATACACAAATCTCCCTGCAAAATTTTAAAAATTTTCAGCAAAAAGCACATGAATTATTAAACTTCAAAGTGTATAAACAAAATTGTGCCCCTCACACACATTTACAGACACAGACAGACAACCATATATAGAGAAAAACCCCAAATTTTTTTTTCTTTATGCATTTCTTGACATTTCAAGGTCAAGTCCAAAAATGTAAAAATCTTGTTATAGTCATTTTTTGACCAATTACTATACTTTCCATCTGTTATATATAAGAACCAGGAAAGTAAAAAGAGCAAAAGGACCCTACACAATCATTGTGGATTTTGGCCCTCAGATAAAGTGACTGAAATTTTAGTAATTTTAGTTATCATTCTTAACTAATTGATGAAAAGTTTAAATTGTCAGAAAGCTTGAAAATAGATAGCTTTTTGCTAGAGCTGAAATATGAAAAGCTGTATATACAAGATGGTAACAAAAGTTTCTTCTTAACCAATTACTTTAAAAAATAATAAGTCAATCACTGTAGATAAAAATATGCACTATTATCTTTTAATTCATTCCAAAATATCAAGTAGAATTTCAGAACAGGCTATCAAATACAATAAAAAAAATGCTTTGCTGCACAACACAAAGAGTAGCATGCATTGCTGTATAACACAAATACAATACAGGAGTGGTTGAATATGCAAGTTAAGTTAACAAAACATGGATATGAAAATAACCCAATTTAATAGAAAATATTAAAATGATATTAAATAAAACAGAACTATATCATTGCCTACCTAAACCTAATCACACATTCAATCACTTCTTCATTACCCTATGTTAAGCAGTAATGCATGCTACTCCTTGTGTGTTGTGCAGCAAAGCATTTCCCTGTCATATTTGACAGTGATCTGGAATGGCACTTGATATATCATAATGTATATTTTTCATTTACAGTTATGCCATATTACTTTTCAAAAATAATTGGCCAGAAACAGACTTTTGTTATCACTCCCTATATACACTTCCCATATATTCAAATAGCTTTAGCAAAAACCCCAGCCATTTTCAACCTTTCTGGCAATTGAGACTTTTCATCAGTTAGTAAAGAATTATAACATACTAAATTTTCAGCCAATTTCACCAAAGGCCAAAACCTTTAAGTATTGTGGAGGGTCCTTTATCTTTTGTATAATTTATATTTACAGTACTTCCCATGCTAAAAAAAGGACCATAACTAAAACTTTACAAAACTGAGTTAGGATCATTTTTAGAAATCTTACTAGTATATATCTAACTTACCTCTGATTGATAAAAACAAATATTTAAGTGGTCAAAAACATGTTTAATTTACCATATCTACAAGAAATATTTAAATGCAAGGTAAAATGACTGTATCTATAACTAATAAGAAAAAAAGCCTTATCATTAGGTACAAAAAAATATCTTACCACTCATGCTGCCAAACATTATAAGCATACAAAAAATCTACTAAAGCACTTTTGGGACCAAAAGAGTGATAACCACCATACACATATATTCTCTGTGTTCTCTTGTCATAAACACTTGTGTGTCCAAATCCTCCTTTAACAATAGCTCCTTTTGTTGAAGTAAGTTCCCAATTTCCAGTAGCTAAAATAAAAGGAAGAAATAATTCAAATTTTACATTACAAAGAAGATAAAAATAATGATTACACTACAGAAAATATAATTTGTATTACAAAAGATATTAAGTTGTACATAAGCTCAAACATAAGTTGCTAATTGAACATTAATAAAAATATTTTTGTAAGCTAAAGCTTTTAACTTATTCAAATCATATANTAATTTAATATTGTCATTTGTGCATTATAAAATTTATATTGTTTTTATTAGCTTCATTAATTTAATGTATAAGATTCAGTTTTCAGAATATTAAATACATTAATGATTTCTGGATATATGTTAATTTTATAATTAAATTTCAGAACAGATTTTATGATCATTGTATGCTTTGTTGCAGAAGGTTATTTTACATAGCAATTATGAAAATTAAATAATAAAGAAAACAAATTTATATTAACAATTTTATTAATGGACACAGAGGCTAATTGTATGATGGCATAAAAGCAGATTATTACAAATTCCATTTTGTATTGTAACAGTGTAACAAGAAATGAAAATAAATCAGAAAAAAATCAGCATCAAATTACTCTAAATTATATGAAGTTAGAAGCAATACTTTTGAACAGTGGATAGTTGGTAAAATTAACAATACAGAATACTAGCAAGGTATTGACATATACAAATTATTATATGATACATAAAAGCTTTTCCAAACATAGAAGATAACAGATAATAAACAGAGAACATCTCATATTATATATGTCTAGCAAAAGCCCACACTTTCACTGTCAAAAATGTATTTGCAATGTAAATTTCTTAATTGTCAACACTGAAAAATTGAATTTGCTCTCCTAATATCATTAAGTACAATTCACACAAAGGACAAATTTCACATCAAATGAAAAAATGAATTAAATCTCAAAAATGTAATTTTAGTAACTACACAGATTAATCCAAAGTCAAGCACAACTTTAAAAATTCATATCTCAGTGAATTTTCATCCTAAATCAATGCAGTTTTCACAATCTTTTAAAAAATTTACAGGCATTTTATAGACAATCAGTAAAAGGAGTGGGATGTACAGTACATAGGCAGAAATGAGGTGCAAAAGAAATTCACAAACCTATTTCATTACATTTGAGCACTACCTAGTACAGAAACAAGTTTCATGGACAAATCTTTGCTTGATTATTCTACACAAGTTAATTCAAAAAATATAATGGTAAAGGTCAAAATGGAAATTTTAAAATGTAAGAAATATAAACATTACACTTCAGCCATAAATCTAAATTATTTTAGAAAAACCTGTACAGATATGATATATAGATATATCATATCTGTACAGATAGATATGATATATAGATATATCATATCTATACAGTAGTATTACTGTCTACACCAGAGGATACATATATCTATAATCTACTATATATGTAGCCTCTGGTATAGATTCATTTAATAATGTAATAAGATGGCAGCACAATGAACAATTTCAAAATATTCTTCAATTACATCAACATTGTATTTCCATACATTAAATCCATACTGAAAGAACACAATTTCACATCCCTTGATTTGTCAACATCTTTTCAAACAATAATTTTGAGTTTAGCATCTATCAGAAAAAATAACTTGTCTCCACTTTTCCCAATTAAAGGATCTTATCAATTTAGTAAGTTTGCCACTAGATTGTGTATGTTATTAAGATCATAGTCCTAAGACTCAAGATAAACTCTGGGCAGGTTGAAAACCCCAGAATTTTTAAGGGAGTGATTGGTACCAGATAGGTCAACCTTGTCCTTCACCACCCAGATGTCCCATTGTGGATCTTGTTGAAACCACATTAAGCTTGAAAAAGACCACCTTAATACTCATAAGACAGAAACTGTCAAAACTAGTAGAAAACCTTTATATTAACTGTTTCTTGTCCTTGTTGTATAAGTATTATAAAATAGTTCACAAGATACATACTTTATTTAAGGACACACATCAAGGAGAAGGAGCGCACAAGAATTAAAGGATAATAATCATTAATCATATAATAACTGTTGTCCTCTAATTTTTGTGGACTCCTCCTTGATGCAACAAGTCTTAAATAAAGTAGGGTTCTTGTAGACATTTTTATAACAGTAGTAAACCTATCTGTTAATGTTGCTTTTGCATCTCAGATAAGGACACACAAATATTTGTCCAGACTGCATTAAAGTCAGAACTAGAAATAGTGGGGTTCCCGATTAAATCCAAAACCTAGATAATGTATATAAAAATTAAAACCAACAGAACATAAAGAGTAAACAGTGTTGTAACAAGAAAATATTGCCAATATAAAAGAAAATACATATATATTGTAAACATGTCAAAAAGAGTTAAAATAAAGTGACATAAATGCCAACAATGAGAGTTTATAGGTGTTCAGTCAGGAAAGCAAACCCCAACACAGGTAATTGTAAATATGATAAAACAGGAAAATAGAATAAACTTTTGATAAATAACTTTAAATTAATAGAAGGAAGAATGTCATAACAGAATCGTTAGAATTGTCATAATATCAAAACACAATAGTTTAAAACATTAGGAAAAGAGCTAAGGTTCAATAAACAATTCTTGGATGGATTCAAAATGATATATCAAATTGTACTCGGACAATTGACCTTTCTTGCATTCTAATCTGAGTCTTGTTATACCTGGAAACAGAGTGATGGGTGACCAATTGGGAAGCAAAGAAGGAAGAGCTAAACCAATCAGAACCCCATTAATCTGCTAAAATCCTATATAAACTGCAGAATCAAGAACACTGGGCACTGTTCACCTGCATTCTCTCTCATCTGCCCTTCTTCCATAACTGCTTAAAGTCAGTGCAAGTTCTAATTTTTCATTTTGTGCCTGTATTTCTGCTTTGTCTTCTCAACTGAGACCACTTAAGACTTTCTCCAGGTCATCTAATTAACTCCATATAAACTCTACGTTTGAGATCAACACACCCCAGGGCATCCACCTTGCCAACGAACACATCAAGGGAAATCACACATATTCAAACTTAAGAGATATTTAGAAGTGATTTTAAAAAATTATTGTAAGCTCCTTTTGAATGTTTATAATAAATGGGTTAATCTTTCGAAGGAGACTTGTTTCAGTGCCCACACTCCTACATACTCACCCAACTGCTCATCCACTCTGACTAGGAGACAAGTAATCCATTCCCCTGTCAGTATCCATAATCACTAAGAACTCCAAAAGCAACAGCAACAGTTATTCAGTTTCAAAATTTAATTATTTATACGACAAAATTAAGTACAAATTGTTTCCCCAAATATATTAACACCAGATAAAAACCTGTTCATCTCTCTCATTCCCACAATCTTTGCTTGTAGCACAGCATAAGATACAGATTATTGAAGTTGTTTAAGATCTTCCTTTTCAGTTAAATAAGGGCTGGTGAAAAAGTACAGAAAACTTAAATAAGGAATCAAAACTTTAGTGCATATTAGTTCAATAATAAGAAACTAAAACAAATTTATTACAAATCATGAAAGAAGTACAAAGTATCAAAAATACAACTACAACTTGGCCATTTCAGCCTCAGTGCAAAATTACAAACCAAGTTGTATGATATGAAATTGTTAACACCTAGAAATCAAGAAACTTTATTTTGGGCAGAAGACATATTAAGACAAATAATATATCAGATTTATGCACTAACAAATTTAAATGCATGAGATTATATTATATTTTTCTGTACAAAAAATGCAATATTTCCAAAAATTGTAGAAATGATAATGTTACAAACACAGGTATTCCTCATACAACATGACACGGCTACAACACAGTTTTGCTCTAACACAGTTGGAAAATTGGGGATATCCTCCATACAACATGGTTTCCAGTTTTGCTCTAACACAGTTTGAGAATTTGGAAACTTCTCCATACAAAATTTCACAATTTTTAAGTACAAACTTCATTATTCAATATTTTTTAATTGAAGTATGCATGCATGTTGTCTCAAATTTGCTCGTGGATTTTAGAATATTAAAATGTTTAATTTATTTTGTGCTTTTTGTCAGGTGTACTTTAATGAAAAATAACAATGCAATTTTTTTCTTCCTTGTTCTAGCTTTCCTATCAACCAGGTGCCATTGCCATTGCTTTTAGACTTTAAGGCTGTCCTCTGTCTTGTTTTTGTAGATTAAACTTTGTATTTAGTAGAGTTTATTATATTAAACCTGCTTAGGTAAGTGTTATTACACATTTTTAACCATAGGTAAGTAATCCTTTGTAAAAATGACACTAAATACAACAGTACCTTGATAGTCAAACTGTTCCTAACTCAAACAATTCAGTATTTGAACACAAATTCTGGAAAAAAATCATTCAGTCCTCACTTGAACAAATTTTCACTTAACATGTTTTTATTTTTGTTTTGTTATACACAAAAAATTTTATGAAAATACAAAACATGAAGATGTCACTAACAATTCTGATCAAGATCAACAAAAACGCTCAGATAATGATGATAATTTGTAAAAAGAAAACACCTTCATTTAATTAAAATTCATATTAATGCATAGGCTAATATATTACTTTTAATTGTGATTTTTAGTTAATTATTGATGGGAAATAAATTGTTGATTGCAATTTAATAAACATGTTTCTCTTAGTGACAGAAAAAAAAAATAGTATACTTTTGCTAATTTTTGAAACCTAACCCCATGTTTTATGTTAGCCCTTTGTTTCATATAACATGGATTCGCGTAACTTGGCACATTTTTGGAACGTAACTACAGTGTTATACAAGGAACCTGTATTATATTATAAATATGTTAAATCTTCCAAACACTTAATTGATTTGTTTTTTTTAACAATATTAATTAAAGATGCTTGAATTGAGTAACTAAGCAAAAGTACTTTTATTTATATTTCTTGAACAAAATATTAAATATTGTATTGCGGATTATGTGAAATGCATTATGTTAATATTTTTAAACTTGTGTGTATTTCAAATTCTATATTTCTTATCATGTGTCAGATATTAAAAAGTAAATTACTCTAAATGTGTATATGTTTTTGAGTTTTTCTGATTGTAATTAATTTGGTATTGCTGAACTGTATATATTTTAACATTGTTATACAAAATATATATTTTATCAGAAAATAATTAATATTTCTTACAGCCAGTATTTTGAAATGTAAGAATTAAAAATAAACCTAACGCAATTAGTTTGAGTAAATAGTAAAGTGTATTATCTGTATTAAAAATAAAACATTCCATTTCTGTTATGCACACAATTGAAATCCACTTTTATATTTTTAATTTCTTTGTGAAAAACACCAACAAATTCTTATATATCAATTCCTTTAAACTCAGTGTTATAAACTTAAGTTTGAATTTATAAATTGAAATATATAAATATTACTTACTTAAATCATATTCTTGTACTGTATTTAAGTAACCATATATTGGATTGTGACCAAATATTACTATCATTTTATCACCATGCACAGCAGGAACAAGAGTAGCAGTGTGACCAACAGCAGCTACAGGGCTACATAGTTCAGTTAAACACTGCTGATTTGTTTTGCTTTTCTCTAAACTCCAAGATTTGTTCTGAATATCAAACTTCCATAATTCATTTTTAACTGTTCCATTATACAATATTCCTCCATACATATATAAATAGTCCTAGAAAAATATTTTCAAAATGTTAAGATGCATTAAAATTNTATCTGTGCTATATCTGTTTATAAATGTCTGTTATAAAAATATCAGCCAATCCCAATATGATGAAAAGAACACAAAAGTACATAATATAGCGATTCAAAGTGCATGGAACTTCACAATAGATATATCAAGCAACAATGTAAATAAGAGTACATGTATAATAAGCAATAAAATTTATGCAATATAAATTATATTCATTCCAGACTTATCAAACACCCTATATATATATAAGAGTGATTCAACTACTAACTGGTATTTTGCCTGATGCTGAGAAATTATAAAAAATTTAAATTTTCTGAAGAAAATCGATGTAATTCCTCTAAGAATTTGTGGATCCAATTGGATTACTATACACAATACAGTAAGTATAGAGTACAACAATGATGAATGTTATACTATCTCCATCCAGTGCCTCGCTTCCACATATATTTAATTAATATAACCCTGCTAGTCCCATTATAAGTCTTGTATGCTGAGTCATCCCTAGTCATCACTATGAGTAACTAGTACTGTTATATAAATCATGAATGTTTCAAATAGGAATGAGCCATGATGTATTATTGAATTCTTTGCAAATGAAAGTATCAAACTGGTTAAAATATTCAAAAGATTAACAACACAGTTTGGAAATAATACTATATCACAAACATACAAGTGAAATAGCAAGAACTGCATTTGTCAATAAATAGAAGTCAGAAAAAAAAATGATGATGCTGATGTTCTAAGATAATAAAGATATGATAAGCATTAACTTCTTCNATCAAACTTCCATAATTCATTTTTAACTGTTCCATTATACAATATTCCTCCATACATATATAAATAGTCCTAGAAAAATATTTTCAAAATGTTAAGATGCATTAAAATTAGCAATTACATTCATATATATATCAATATACAGTGTGTTCAAAAGTCTGAACAAATGATAAAAATATCTGTGCTGCAGCCAATCCCAACATCATGAAAAGAACACAAAAGTACAGGTACACCTCGCCTTACGTCAGTAATTGATTCCAGGAGAGGCGACTTAAGTCAAAAAACAATATAATCAAATTTACTTGTCACTAGGCTAAACCACAAATACCATTCCCAGTTCTGTATTTTGTTTATAAATGCATTTTTTATAATATATGGTTAATAAAAATCTATTTTAAGCTTTCAAACAAATAAATTTTAGTTTTTAATGCAGTACAGAAAAAGTAATCTAAATTTACGAATTCATGTATGTACAGTACATACTTGTAAATGTACATGTTTACAATTTGGCAATGTTTACAGTACATTGCAAACTCTTTATTTCTGGATGTGAATTGCTCTAAGACATTATAAAATAAGATGATTTTGTAAGGTTAAATAACAAATACAGTCACAAGATAAATTATCTTGTGACTGTATTTGACAGTAGAAAATAAACTAATTTATATTAAATTTACCAATATCGAATGGCACTGACAACGAAGCCAAATGGTAGATATTGGAGCTAATGTGGAAAACACCAATATTGAGCACTTAAAAACTGCTAAATAAGACGACAACACAGAAACACAGATGTTTTCATGTTTCGTTCTCTAGGATTTATGATGATTATATTAACATTTACTGTAAATGTACATATTTTAATATGATTTTATGTGCTTTAATGCTTTTCTAGTGATATTACAACTTCAATATTTGTGGCGGATGGATGTAAAGGTGACTTAAACTTGATTTTTATTTTTCCATATATTTTTTGACAAATGACATATAATCGAGAATGACATAATTTGAGGTACACCTGTACATAATATAGTGATTCAAAGTGCATGGAACTTCACAATAGATATATCAAGCAACAATGTAAATAAGAGTACATGTATAATAAGCAATAAAATTTATGCAATATAAATTATATTCATTCCAGACTTATCAAACACCCTATATATATATAAGAGTGATTCAACTACTAACTGGTATTTTGCCTGATGCTGAGAAATTATAAAAAATTTAAATTTTCTGCAGAAAATCGATGTAATTCCTCTAAGAATTTGTGGATCCAATTGGATTGCTATACACAATACAGTAAGTATAGAGTACAACAATGATGAATGTTATACTATCTCCATCCAGTGCCTCGCTTCCACATATATTTAATTAATATAACCCTGCTAGTCCCATTATAAGTCTTGTATGCTGAGTCATCCCTAGTCATCACTATGAGTAACTAGTACTGTTATATAAATCATGAATGTTTCAAATAGGAATGAGCCATGATGTATTATTGAATTCTTTGCAAATGAAAGTATCAAACTGGTTAAAATATTCAAAAGATTAACAACACAGTTTGGAAATAATACTATATCACAAACATACAAGTGAAATAGCAAGAACTGCATTTGTCAATAAATAGAAGTCAGAAAAAAAAATGATGATGCTGATGTTCTAAGATAATAAAGATATGATAAGCATTAACTTCTTCGTTCATGCAATCTCTACTAATGCTGAATACTAAAACTGTGAGAAAATTGTTCTGGAAACATCTGCAGAATTAAACAAGACTAGCAATGGCTAACATAGCTAAACAGTCTAACAAAGTTAAAAATGCACCATTTTTAACTTTTCCTTCACAATAAAATACAGTCAAACACTGATGTGAAATTGTCCTTAACAATCAATTCCCTGTCTTGAGAAATTCTAGAGAACTCACTTCGTACAGTCCAAACTGCTTACCAAGTGATTCTCTTCTCTGAGTGAGTGTCCAGTTAATGAATTTTGAGTAGCAAACAGTTCAAGTCCAACAAAAGATAATGAAATGAAGCAGTGTGTTGTCCAATAATTCTAAAATCAGCAAAATCATTTTTGTGTTATTAGAATATAAACACGACCATATTGATGGAATAAATACAGTGGTACTCATACTTCAAATTTAATTCATTCCATGAGAACATTTGACTCAGACTATCTACAATTAACCAGTAACCGGTGCGAAAATTCTTTAAAATCGGCGAACGTTTTNGAAAAAAAAATGATGATGCTGATGTTCTAAGATAATAAAGATATGATAAGCATTAACTTCTTCAATCATGCAATCTCTACTAATGCTGAATACTAAAACTATGAGAAAATTGTTCTGGAAACATCTGCAGAGTTAAACAAGACTAGCAATGGCTAACATGGCTAAACAGTCTAACAAAGTTAAAAATGCACCATTTTTAACTTTTCCTTCACAATAAAACACAGTCAAACACTTATGTGAAATTGTCTTTAAAAATCAATTCTCTGTCTTGAGAAATGCTAGAAAACTCACTTCGTATAGTCCAAACTGCTTACCAAGTGATTCTCTTCTCTGAGTGAGTGTCCAGTTAATTAATTTTGAGTAGCAAACAGTTCAAGTCTAACAAAAAAAAATTAGATGAAGCAGTGTGTTGTCCAATAATTCCAAAATCAGCAAAATCAATTTTGTGTTATTAGAATATAAACACTACCATATTGATGGAATAAATACAGTGGTACTCATACTTCAAATTTAATTCATTCCATGAAGACATTTGAACTCCAAATCATTCAAAATCTGAAGCAGTTTGTCCCAATAGAAATATCGAAAAGCAAATTAATCCATTCACAGACCCTAAACAATACCATTCCAATAAACTTAAAACAGCAAATATACATAATTTAATGTAAAAATAACAGAATCAAGTGCCCTAATAATAAATTAAAACTCAAAAACAATAAAAAGAATGTGTAAATAATGTATAATATAAATGAAAATTGCATTTACTGGTTGCACACTATCAATTTTGGCATCTTAAACATGGTCTCCAGATCTGCCATGTGTATATCCTTTTCCAATCTTTCCCGTGACTAGTTTGACTTCATTGTTTCCACACATTTCTTGGATGGCATAATTAATATGTAATGATTATATTGGATTGACTCAAATTCTGCAAGCCTGGAATATATTATACAAAATGGCAACAAATTGAACCTTAAAAGAAATTCCAGGATAATTAACTGCAAATTTGTTTATCAATTGCAATCTCTAAAGTTTTTTTAAGTAGATCGAAAACATTAGAGATTGCAATTGATTAACAAATTTGCAGTTAATTAGCCTGAATTTCTTTTAAGGTTCAATTTGTTGCTATTTTATATTGGATTGAACAAAGTTTTTACAGAACAGTTGTTGCTACTTAACAGAGATGAGTAATTTAATTATAATACTTGTAGTTGTAAATTTTAACATATTATTGCTAATTTGAGATTATATTCTTTGTTCAGAAACGTATTTTACACTTTGAGTTATTTTTTCATTCCACGCCCAGTTTGAACTTTGAAACATCATTCAAATTCCAAAGCAATTTTTTGTTAAATTTGGCATTTAAATCTGAAGCATTTGAAGTTGTTTGAAGTATGAGGTACCACTGTAATAATTTGTAGGAAAAAAAAAACATCTCAAAAAAGAAACAAACTAAAAGTAAATAGAATATTTATGTTTTTAGATATAATCAAAATTCCAGTTAGAAATTGAATAATCATATGCATAATCAAGTATTTAAGTAAAACAGATACAGTAATTCAAAATATAGTTCTATATATAAGAAACTATATTAAAAAACAGTTCTGATGCTGTAAATTACTTACTTCAAATGCTATTACTGAATGACCATATCTGTTAGCAGGCTTATTAGATGTAACTTCTACAATTTTCCAAGTATTAGTTGTAAAATTAAACCTATCAAAAATTATAATAATTATTAAAATATTTAGTCTCTTACAGAAATTACTTTTTAAAACAAAAGTATTTTACATTATAATATCCTGGAAGACGTCATGATTAAAATTCTCTCCTCCAATAATCCACATGCTGTCCTCCACAATAACAGACTGATGTAATGCTCTTCCTTGCATTACAGTATTTGTAATTACTTCTTCCCACCATCCATTTTCTATTTTAAAACTGCAATCAGACCCTGTATATAAACAGTAAAAAAAATTCTCTTCATCAAAATAAGAATTTTAAAAGGCTATTATAATAAAATAATAATAATAAAAATAAAATGAACAATTAACAACAGTTCTTTCTTATAAAATGCATACTATTATATAAATGTGATAACAATCATTGAGCATATGACTATTAAAACTGTGCATTGAGCACTAAACCTATAGGACCCTGCATAGAATGGCTCTGTTATCTGTCTGTCATAATGTAACAAAAATCTGCTTTATTGGAGTTCACTTTAACCTGTTTTTCTCATTTTTGAACAATATTGTTTTTAAATTTATTAAATTCATATAATATATAAAATAATATATAAAAAACAAAAATTAAAAAATAAAAAGAAATATTGTTCCTATTCTCAAAATTTGAAATTAACAAATAATAGATACAGAACAATCATCTCTTCTGTGGTTGTTTTGCCCACAAGATTTTTTTATTTGGCACTTTTATTTGTTTTTCCCCTTTTCTATTGTCATTATTTTTTAAGGGGCTTATTTGTTAATGACTTGATTATTTAATTTTGGGACAATTAGGACAATTAGGACTATTAGGACAATTTTAGGACAATTAGGACTATTAGGACAATTCTAAACACTACGTATTGATTGATGACAGATGTTTTTGTACTGTTCCCAGTATACCAGCTTGAACACCATTTCATATATTTTATGTGAAATTCGAAGTTCATATAATTTCATAAAAGAAAGTAATCCTTTAAATTTTTAATAAATTTAAATAAAAAAATTCCTTTAACCAAAAGAATTTGACCCTACAGAACTGTAATATAAAGTGTATGTGAAATTTATAACTCTTTCTATTTAACTATAAACATTCTCATGATCAAACTGTGTATAGTTTACAATTATCAGCGAAATTTGTCATATTGTTGTCATTCTAACACCAACTNTGCAGTTAATTAGCCTGAATTTCTTTTAAGGTTCAATTTGTTGCTATTTTATATTGGATTGAACAAAGTTTTTACAGAACAGTTGTTGCTACTTAACAGAGATGAGTAATTTAATTATAATACTTGTAGTTGTAAATTTTAACATATTATTGCTAATTTGAGATTATATTCTTTGTTCAGAAACGTATTTTACACTTTGAGTTATTTTTTCATTCCACGCCCAGTTTGAACTTTGAAACATCATTCAAATTCCAAAGCAATTTTTTGTTAAATTTGGCATTTAAATCTGAAGCATTTGAAGTTGTTTGAAGTATGAGGTACCACTGTAATAATTTGTAGGAAAAAACATCTAGAAAAAAAAAACAAACTGAAAGTAGATAGAATATTTATGTTTTTAAATATAATCAAAATTCCAGTTAGAAATTGAATAATCATATGCATAATCAAGTATTTAAGTAAAACAGATACAGTAATTCAAAATATAGTTCTATATATAAGAAACTATATTAAAAAACAGTTCTGATGCTGTAAATTACTTACTTCAAATGCTATTACTGAATGACCATATCTGTTAGCAGGCTTATTAGATGTAACTTCTACAATTTTCCAAGTATTAGTTGTAAAATTAAACCTATCAAAAATTATAATAATTATTAAAATATTTAGTCTCTTACAGAAATTACTTTTTAAAACAAAAGTATTTTACATTATAATATCCTGGAAGACGTCATGATTAAAATTCTCTCCTCCAATAATCCACATGCTGTCCTCCACAATAACAGACTGATGTAATGCTCTTCCTTGCATTACAGTATTTGTAATTACTTCTTCCCACCATCCATTTTCTATTTTAAAACTGCAATCAGACCCTGTATATAAACAGTAAAAAAAATTCTCTTCATCAAAATAAGAATTTTAAAAGGCTATTATAATAAAATAATAATAATAAAAATAAAATGAACAATTAACAACAGTTCTTTCTTATAAAATGCATACTATTATATAAATGTGATAACAATCATTGAGCATATGACTATTAAAACTGTGCATTGAGCACTAAACCTATAGGACCCTGCATAGAATGGCTCTGTTATCTGTCTGTCATAATGTAACAAAAATCTGCTTTATTGGAGTTCACTTTAACCTGTTTTTCTCATTTTTGAACAATATTGTTTTTAAATTTATTAAATTCATATAATATATAAAATAATATATAAAAAACAAAAATTAAAAAATAAAAAGAAATATTGTTCCTATTCTCAAAATTTGAAATTAACAAATAATAGATACAGAACAATCATCTCTTCTGTGGTTGTTTTGCCCACAAGATTTTTTTATTTGGCACTTTTATTTGTTTTTCCCCTTTTCTATTGTCATTATTTTTTAAGGGGCTTATTTGTTAATGACTTGATTATTTAATTTTGGGACAATTAGGACAATTAGGACTATTAGGACAATTTTAGGACAATTAGGACTATTAGGACAATTCTAAACACTACGTATTGATTGATGACAGATGTTTTTGTACTGTTCCCAGTATACCAGCTTGAACACCATTTCATATATTTTATGTGAAATTCGAAGTTCATATAATTTCATAAAAGAAAGTAATCCTTTAAATTTTTAATAAATTTAAATAAAAAAATTCCTTTAACCAAAAGAATTTGACCCTACAGAACTGTAATATAAAGTGTATGTGAAATTTATAACTCTTTCTATTTAACTATAAACATTCTCATGATCAAACTGTGTATAGTTTACAATTATCAGCGAAATTTGTCATATTGTTGTCATTCTAACACCAACTTTAACCGCACACCTGCTAAAACAATTGGTCACCTGACAAAGTTTCCCACCACAAAATGTATAAAAGCCAACCTCCTTCGTCTCTCAGGGGAGTCGCCAATCAAACGGACAACGACGAAGACGGGCCATATCTTCCCCTCATACCTACTGTAAGCCCTTAGTTGGAAGACCTTGTGCCACACCGAGCACTGCTTTTCGAAACCTTTAAGTCAGAAATATCCATCCGATATTATCCCAGAGGTATGAAATATTATTGTAAACTCTCTCTCTCATCCGTGAAGTCTAAGGAGTTTTGTAAGATTTTATTTAGTTAGTTAGTTTAATAAACTCTTGTTTTGTTTTTTAAATGGTGTCATTACTCGACTTAGCCAACGTCTTATCGTCGACTAACTTGCGTAACGCGTAACTGAACGAAACGCCATCCTTGACAAGAAAGTAGGTCACCGACCTGTGGCTGGAAGGAGAGGACTTCCCAACCTCCCCGGAGGCTCACATTTACATTTGTATTCATCAAATTTTAATGACTATTAATGTTTAGAAAAACATTATTATTTATTTTGTTATCATATTTAAACAAATTAAACCAATATTAAACAGAATAATAAAGAACAATCGTAATTGTCATTCTGCTCAATTNAGAATCCGGTTATAACGAAAGCTAAAATAAAGTAAGCCTGAAGAAGATCCCAGGAGGGGAATCGAAAACGTTCGCCGATTTTAAAGAATTTTCGCACCGGTTACTGGTTAATTGTAGATAGTTGGAATATATACAACCCGGTGTGGTGAGAAAGCACATTAATTTGACTCAGAATCATTCAAAGTCTGAAGCAGTTTTTTACATTAGAAATATCGGAAAGTGAATTAATTCATTTCCAGATCCTAAACAATACCCTTTCCAATAAACTTAAAACAGTAAATACACATAATTTAATGTAAAAATAACAGAATCAAGTGCCCTACTAACCTTTCAATAGTGGAATAGTCAGGTATGGTGCTACCCCTGGAGAATAAACATGCGAAATTTTTAGAGTATTTTTCCATGTGTTTTTTTTTCAGTACTGTTTCAGAAAAAGATTTTGTAAACAGTTATGTCTAGTAAAGAAAAGTCTTTGTTTATTGTTACATAATTCATTTTTTATCTGAATTTTTTTTTGCGGTAGTTTTTGGCTAGATTTTGCTAATACCCCCAAAAGAATTTGATGTATATACTGTATATGTCCCTCACCACTGCCACACGATCACCCTGGACGTATATATACGTCCCTCACTGCTGAGTGGATAATAAATTAAAACTCAAAAACAATAAAAATAATGTGTAAATAATGTATAATAAAATGAAAATTACATTTACTGGTTTCACACTGTCAATTTTGGCATCTGACATCATCAATAAACATGCTCACCAGATCTGCCATGTGTACCACTTTTTTAAAGTTCCTTTTTCATCTTATCTTTTTCCAATTCTTTCTCTTACTAGTTTGACTTCATTGTTTCCATACACTTCTTGATTGCCATGATTAATATGTAATGGTTATATTAGATTGAACAGAAACTTTTTACAGAACAGTCATTGTTACTTAACATAGATGAGTAATTTAATTAAATACCTATAGTTATAAATTTTAAGATATTATTGCTAATTTGAGATTATAATCTTTGTTCAGAAGCGTATTTTATGCTTTGAGTGCATTTTCATTCCATGCACAGTTCAAACTTTGAAGCAAATTTTTGTTAAATTTGGCTTTTGAACTCTGAAGCATTTGAAGTTAGAGTTGTTTGAAGTATGAAGTACCACTGTAATAATTTGTAGGAAAAAAAAAACATCTCAAAAAAGAAACAAACTAAAAGTAAATAGAATATTTATGTTTTTAGATATAATCAAAATTCCAGTTAGAAATTGAATAATCATATGCATAATCAAGTATTTAAGTAAAACAGATACAATAATTCAAAATATAGTTCTATATATAAGAAACTATATAAAAACAGTCCTGATGCTATAAATTACTTACTTCAAATGCTATTACCGAATGACCGTATCTGTTAGCAGGCTTATTAGATGTAACTTCTACAATTTTCCAAGTATTAGTTGTAAAATTAAACCTATCAAAAATTATAATAATTATTATAATATTAAGTCTCTTATAGAAGTTACTTTTTTAAAACAAAAGTATTTTACATTATAATATCCTGGAAGACATCATGATTAAAATTCTCTCCTCCAATAATCCACATGCTGTCTTCCACAACAACAGACTGATGTAATGCTCTTCCTTGCATTACAGTATTTGTAATTATTTCTTCCCACCATCCATTTTCTATCTTAAAACTGCAATCAGACCCTGTATTATGTAAATAGTAAAAATATTCTCTTTGTGAAAATAAGAATTTTAAAAGACTATCAGAATAATCATAATAATACAGTAGAGCGTCGTTTATCTGAAGGTCAGTTATCCGAAACGTCAGTTATCCGAAGGAATTCCAGTCGACAAATTTAAATTTTTGCCAGTGCTGTGGCGCTGTAATCTGGCTATGTCTTCGGCTACTCAAATATTTTACGTTTTTGATACTAAATTAACTTCTGAAGTATAATTTTTTATTGTATATTGTTTATTGTATTGTAATGTTTTTATATTTTTCATTATATTTATTTTGTTTGTACAAAATAAAAAAATAATTTTTAACGATACAATAGTCTTCATTAGGCTTAACATTGATGAAGATTCAACGTGAAGCGACACACAATGGAGAAAAATGTCAACACGGGATAAATTAATATATTTTTTCGTACATAACTGGTTATCCGAAAAATAAATAATCCGAACAACCCCAGTCCCCAATTGATTCGGATAAACGACGCTCTACTGTAACTTGAATATCCAACTCAGCTTCCTTTTAAAACATTTAACACCTTATAATGCTGAGAATATTTATTAAATCACAAACGCTTTCAGCCTAATGGAATAGGCCATCATCAGATGAAGGCTATCGAACAAATTTGAAAATTGTGTTAAAATGGAACTTTCGAACATTACAAATTCAAATTAAAACGTAAACTAAATTAGCCAATCAATATACAAACTAACTATAATAAATAGATTGAAGCCATATTAATATAAATAATAAAATAAGGCAATATAAAAAACAAAAACAAAAATAAACCTAAAAGATTAAATGCACAAAGGGATTAAATTCATAAAAATATACATCAAAAAGCATCACATTATAAAGGGCAGATAGGAACTAAGAATTTGTGTGTTTTAACTTTTCTTTTACAAAGAACTTCCATGCCGAAGCTAAACCATCAGCATCCCTTGCATTGATACAGCTGTCCCTTAATTTACTCTTATAAATTTCAATTTTTTCATGTTGCAAAGCCAACGATGGGGACCATACAGTCTTGAGAATAGATGCTTCATTCCATTTAACTACTGAAGCCTCCGCTTGTGCCATACTTGACAAAACCGTGGTACAATGTCCTTTACTAATAATGTGTTCTTTAAACCTAATAGCCAAACTCCGTCTAGTGACTCCAATATATTCCTTCATAATTCCTAGCTGTTGGTTTTCAAAGGGAATTTTATGCACACCCATTGTTTCTTCTTTCTTAAGTTTGTCCTTATCGTTTCTGAGAATACTGTATACTGTACATTAGGACCTCTTTTGTAAACAATTTTGGAGCGTTTTTTGTCTGAAACTTGCTTCATGATGTCCCTGAAGTTTTTATTATACGTGAATTTGGTAATCTTAAATTGATCTGTTCTGGTTCTTAACCTCTTACCTCTTTCATAACTTTTAATTAGCCCTTCAATTGTACTTATGCGGTAACCCAAATTTGAAGCTACTTCCTTAATTCTGTCAATCTCTTTAATCCTGTCCAATACATTAGAGCAATAAGTAAATGCTCTCCTTACGAGTGCACGAAGTGCTGACATTTTGTATTATGAGTGCATGAAGTGCTGACGAAGTGCTGAGTTAAGGACTTACAAGAGTTAAATTTAATGGATGAAGAGGTTGGGTATGTTATGGATTTTGAAAGCCTGTATCCATTGGTAAAGATAGAATCCTGTTATGAAGCTTTAATTGAATTTATGCTCCGCATAAAACCGGAAGTTGGTGCATTTGAGAATGATTTGAAGGAATTAGCCAAGTTGGTATGTTATGAGTCCTTCTTCAGCTATGATAAGCAGGTATACAGACAGAAGAAAGGCATACCTATGGGAAGCCCAATGTCAGGGTTGTTATGTGAGCTGGTTTTACGCAACTTAGAAAAGCAAGTTGTTAATAGCTGCAAAAAGATATTGTATTTTACAAAAGATATGTGGATGATGTGTACGTTATCTGGAGAAATGGCGAAAGAATACACGAGTTCATACAGACCATTAACAACACCAACAATAATGGTTTGAAACTGAAACTAGAACAGAAGAGTCAAGAAAGAATACATTTTCTAAATATTGACATACAATTAAAAGGAGATTGCATAACAACAGGCATTTACATAAAACCTACACAGTCCTCTCTACATACCAGCTAATTCGAATAACCCACATGAATACAAATTGTCAGCACTGTGCACTCATAAGGAGAGCATTTACTTATTGCTCTAATGTATTGGACAGGATTAAAGAGATTGACAGAATTAAGGAAGTAGCTTCAAATTTGGGTTACCGCATAAGTACAATTGAAGGGCTAATTAAAAGTTATGAAAGAGGTAAGAGGTTAAGAACCAGAACAGATCAATTTAAGATTACCAAATTCACGTATAATAAAAACTTCAGGGACATCATGAAGCAAGTTTCAGACAAAAAACGCTCCAAAATTGTTTACAAAAGAGGTCCTAATGTACAGTATACAGTATTCTCAGAAACGATAAGGACAAACTTAAGAAAGAAGAAACAATGGGTGTGCATAAAATTCCCTTTGAAAACCAACAGCTAGGAATTATGAAGGAATATATTGGAGTCACTAGACGGAGTTTGGCTATTAGGTTTAAAGAACACATTATTAGTAAAGGACATTGTACCACGGTTTTGTCAAGTATGGCACAAGCGGAGGCTTCAGTAGTTAAATGGAATGAAGCATCTATTCTCAAGACTGTATGGTCCCCATCGTTGGCTTTGCAACATGAAAAAATTGAAATTTATAAGAGTAAATTAAGGGACAGCTGTATCAATGCAAGGGATGCTGATGGTTTAGCTTCGGCATGGAAGTTCTTTGTAAAAGAAAAGTTAAAACACACAAATTCTTAGTTCCTATCTGCCCTTTATAATGTGATGCTTTTTGATGTATATTTTTATGAATTTAATCCCTTTGTGCATTTAATCTTTTAGGTTTATTTTTGTTTTTGTTTTTTATATTGCCTTATTTTATTATTTATATTAATATGGCTTCAATCTATTTATTATAGTTAGTTTGTATAGTGATGGTTAANTTTAATTATATCTTAAGAAAGGTCAGAGTTAATTTGATTTTAAATATTTTTGTCTTTATTTTATTCATTTATTTACTTTAAATCGAAAATATTTAATGTTATTAATAGTTAGACATGTTTATTTAAATTTATTTTAAATATTCACTAAGTTTTTGATGGTGTATAATTTTTTACAAAAATAATTATATTCAGGAATTTATTAGGAAAATTTATTTGAAATTATTAATTGAGTATAGTATTTATAATTTAAAATAAAAACGAGTGTTATCAAATGTATAAAATAAATACCTGTATAACCAGGATTGCATATACAAATATGCTGTTCTTTTTCGCAATAGCCATGTTCACAACCATTAGAGCATATGGATACGTCACAAGCTTCTCCAGTCCAACCTGCTGAACAGGTACAAATACCATCTACGCACGGTCCATGACCTGAACAATTCTTTGGACAGCTATTGATACTGTTAAATTATAGAAAATAACAATTACAATTTAAATTTTTCCTTATGAATGTGTTTCATGATGTGTCAAACTACATGAAACAGTCATGGCTACCATTACAGATGATAAAATGACAATTAGCATTAGACTGAAAGCCATTGAAAATTGTATTTAACATAAAAATTCCTTAATTGCATTTGAATCATTAAAATGTGATATTATTTTTGGCATGTTCAAAACAAATTTACCCAGCAAATCAAATACTATGTAAGCATGTAAAGAAGAGCCTGTTTGTCAGAACTATTCAGAAGTTAGTCAAAATGCATTCAAACAAGACCAACAAGCAATCATTCAGTTTTCAATGCAGAAGAGGTTTCTCCAATGGAAATTTATGCACAGAAAGTTCTGTATGGCACCCCATGTGTCACAGATAACAGTAAACAACTAGTGTCAGAAATTTCTTGATGGATATCAGAACACATCAGATACAGATTGATTCAGGACCCTAGACTCATAAACTAAGAATGTTCAATGAGTAGACACTAATTCATGGAAACTAACATACAACTGTACAGTACAAGCAATAGCAAATGTCATGGATGTCAGTGTCAGAACTACTCACTCCATTTTGCATAGCCTGAAATACCAAAAAATGTGCAGCCAGTAGGTTTCCTACAACTTGTTGCCAGAACAGAAAGCTAATCACATGGCAATGCCACTGGAATATTTGATGCAGTAGAAACAAGGTGATTCATTTTTAATGAAAATAGT
>NW_019385455.1:127540-145181 GCF_000671375.1 Centruroides sculpturatus | reverse complement strand
GCCCCTCTTCAGCCAACTAAAATATTAAAAAAGGATACAACACATATATAGAAAAAATACACAAGTTTTGTAAAGTTTATAAAATTATCGTGGTCGAAAACATACCTATGCATACAAGTTTTATAAATTAAAGTGACATCAGCTTATTCTTAATACTTTCAGCCAACTAAAACATTAAAAGAGTATACAATACATATATATAAAATTATACACAAGTTTTATAATTTCTGCAAAACTTGTGTATAATTTTATATATATGTATTGTATACTCTTTTAATGTTTTAGTTGGCTGAAAGTATTAAGAATAAGCTGATGTCACTTTAATTTATAAAACTTGTATGCATATGTATGTTTTCGACCACGATAATTTTATAAACTTTACAAAACTTGTGTATTTTTTCTATATATGTGTTGTATCCTTTTTTAATATTTTAGTTGGCTGAAGAGGGGCTTAGAAGCCCAAAACATGTAAATTTTTCACACATATCAACTAAATAAAGATGAAAAAAACCGCCAAGTGTCTTAATTCATAGCACTTTATTGTGTCAGAAGCAGAAACAAATTTCAAAGCAAGGTTTCATATCATTAAAAGAAAACAGAAGTTATAATACTGAAACGGCGTAAATCATCAAATTGAAAGAAAACAAATTTTCTATTAAAAATAATGGCATGTGGAACAGCTGGAAAAGTAGAAATTGCTTACCTTTTGTAACAAGAGCATAAAATAAACATAAGCAAGTTAGACTTTTACTCATATGCAATAATGTAGCTTCTATAACTGACCATTATGTTTCTTTCAAAACAACATTCTAGCATTTGAATAAATGTTTCTGTTTGAAATGTCATTAGATAATTTTTTTTGTTCAGAAACTTTGGCAGAAACTTCTTTTATGAAAATAGCATATGGCATGAAAGAATGAGTTTTGATGCAAAACTATTTCATAACATGGCATTAAATAAAATTTTGCAACAAAACTCAGTGTCAGCAATCACCTTGTTGCTTTTTGCTACATGCTACATATTTAATGTCCCTCATAAATATATAAAATGATGTATTAATTTCTACAGTCAATGAATGTTTATAAACTTGTAACATGTGAAATAAAATTTTAATAATTTATTATTTATGACTAATAAATTGTTCAAATAATTTGAAAAGCTGATGTTGTTTTACAGTAGTAACCTTGAAATTTGAACAAATGTAACAATATGAAATGAACAATACAAGTATAGATTTACAAACCAACCTAGCATAAAAAAACATGAAATATTTTACATAAATTGAGATGCAAATTTTATTAGCGTTATAATATCGGTATTCATTTAATTCTATCAAAACAGATTTTGTTATGAAAATATTAAAATTTTTAGTTACAAAAAATATTTGACCAATTAATGTTTTTTTATTTGATTTGCAACTACAAGAACAATTACCATAAAATAATTTAAATATAAATAATAAGTAACTCTGTTTATTGATGTTAACAAACTTGATAATACCAAACTAAAATACTGAAAAATTTACACCAGTACATTCAATAGTTTTTATTTCAGTCATCCTCATTTGAATAATTCAAAAACTGAACAACTCATTACTGATTGGAACTACATAATTACAAATCAGTCTGAATAACTAGAACAAATACACGAACATTTAAATATATGTAATTTTAAAAAACTGAAATTAAATTAAAATATAAAAATTATATACCTGATATCTGGGCAAAAGTAACTGAAATTGAAACAGAAAAATACAAATAATTTACATGAATAAATAAAAGTGTTAAAAGAACAGGGCTACAATCAGCCAAAAAAGTCAGTACTTAACCCAAAAATATCAACCAGCAGAGCATTACAAAAGCAATGTATAACTCAACTAAGTAGCTTATAAAGGGATATCCAATGTTCTGGGAGTTCTACTGTAGGATGATTACATGACTCATTGCTGGTAATACATAACACTTCCAATATGTGACACAGTTTCTGGTTGGTAACTTTACATTGATGAACAAGCCGTGTTTGTAAGAATCCCCAAATGGACTCAAACAGATGATAAGGCAATCCTGGACAAACTCCATCACATATTTGGTCTACTTTACATCTTTCTGATGTTCTTTGATATAATAAGCTAACATCCTTAACATTATACAAATGTAAGAAATGCAAGTACTTGCAGAAATCCAAGTTGTGCTCTTGTCCAAGTAGATTCCCAACTTTTCTAGTAAATCTAAAAGATTGCCATCATTGCACAATAAATGACAAAGATTTGGTTGAGGTGTAATTGGGACTATATACTTAAATACATTAAAGAGGCATGCCACGGCTAAAGTAACATTAACCAAAAGAAGAAATAGGGCTTCCCACAAACTCTCTTTTTTTTAACTAAAGTCTGTCAATGTAAAGAATCAACTTGAGAACCAATGAGCATTAGTCATTCATTGCTTAGTTGAGGAAGAAAATGGAAGTAACTTGTCACATTTGTTAAACATGACACCACTATTATAAATAGTGTTATTGAAGCTTTGAATCCTGGTATAAGAATATAAGGAACTTTGCTACAGCAGTAGTTAAATGCATGACTT
This sequence comes from Centruroides sculpturatus, assembly GCF_000671375.1. Classification (NCBI taxonomy): domain Eukaryota; kingdom Metazoa; phylum Arthropoda; class Arachnida; order Scorpiones; family Buthidae; genus Centruroides; species Centruroides sculpturatus. The sequence continues at coordinate 142,599 of NW_019385455.1, read as the reverse complement.
TTTACAGTTAATGTTATAAAAAAAATTAACACAATATGAAAGAAATTATTATTTTGTCACACCAGATTTTTATCAGATAAAAATTTGAGATCACTGTGTTTTGGCATTAATAAAGTTTTGATGAGTGAAGCACAAAAATAAACTCAAAATACCTCACAAACACTTTTGACATGTGTAAAATGCCCTCTTCAGGCAAAATAAAAACGTATTTTAGAACAATGATATAAATTTTAACATTAACATTAATATGTTCTAATTAGAGTGCATGTGTTATTTTTAAATGTTCAATGTTAATTTGTACTATTAGTACATGTGTTAAATTTAAATGATGCACTATTAAACTTATACATTTAATTAATTGTCAAATTGAAAATTAGTGGCAGCTGGGATTTAATACTTTAAATTATTAAATACTAAAACCCATATTTTTGGGAGCTCTAGAATGGGCTTATTACAAGGATCCAAATTTCTCAATAAATAATAATAAGCCCACTCTAGCACTCTCAAAAATATGGTTTTAAGTATTTAATAATTTAAAAAATTAAATCCCAGAAGCCAATAATTTTCAATTATAGTTTGACCGTTAATTAAATGCGTAAGTTTAATAGAGCACAATTTAAATTTAACATGTGCGTTCCAACTAGTACAAATTAATGTTAAACATTTAAAAATAATGCATGCACTCTAATTATATAATTAAAATTTATATCAATGTTCTAAAATTTGTTTTTGTTTTGCCTGAAAAAGACATTCTATACATGTCAAAAGTGTTTGCAAGGTATTTTCAGTTTATTTTTATGCTTTACTCATCGAAACTTTATTAACATCGAAAGACAGTGATATTAAACTTTTAGCAAATTAACACAATTAACGGAAAAGTCATTCTACCATGTAGTGAGAGAAAGTAAAATAAAATTCACATATTGCCTGATATATTGAGCAAAAAGCTCTGACATTATTAGTGAATATGCTGACTGATTTAACTGAATGACATCAATGTGACATTGCTCTCAAGTCAATTCTTTCCACAGAAACAAAAAACTAAGCTCAAATGGTCTATGTTTGAAATATATAGACTCTTTGAGACTGAGACAATATATTTTAACTCTACCATTATTCATTAGAAAAAGTAAAGAATGGTTCTACAGCAACCTTTTTAAGTGCGAAGTGTCAAAACTACAAACTTCCTAAATCTATGATGCAAAATTTTCTCGTGCGCCAACTAAAATTTTTGGAAGCATAGAATTATTTGGTGTCTTTTAAGTATGGAAAGAACCTATTCAAATAATCAAAAATCTACATACATACACTCACACACACACATTGGGTTTGTAAAGTATATATATATATATATACTTTACAAACCCAATGTGTGTATGTGTATATATATATATATATATATACAGTAATACCTCGACTTACACTACCCCAACTTATGTGAAGCCAGAGTTACGCGATTTTCAAATGTTGTCGATTCGTCTTTTGTTTGAGCACTAAGCAACTCTCGATTACTCAATCCCCCACACTATTGTTCGGCTTACATGTTCAGACATGTCGCGTGGAATCGACACAGCCACAATTTATTTTGTGTTATTTATTTCTGTGTTGGTTATATCTACGGAGACTTGAGAGACTCTATGTGGTGATTTCTTGTAACCGTGAATGAATCAAAAGATGAGATAAGATTAACGAGAACATTTATTAGCTTACATACATCCGACTTGGGTTTTACACAAATTGCGAAATTATACCCTGACTTACGTGGTTATCGCCCAGTTCCACCTATCGCGTAAGTTTGGGGTATCACTGTATACTTTAGAAAACCCAATAAATTCTTTGTGAAACAAAAAAACATATAAAATGTAATAATATAAATTAATGGTAAAGAAATCACTCCATATCTGGCTGCTTGATGAATGATGCAAAAACTAATTGAGATAAACCTTGTAAGTCACAATATCTTAGAGATAGACATCATGAAAATATCTTGTTTCATTCTCTTATTATTTATTATTACTAAAACAGATGACAGCGTTTGTTTCTTTATTGCATTTTTATTTAATATTACTCTACTCAATAAAACTGCATGCTATTAAATTATAATATTACAACTTGCCAAAAATGGCAAGTTGTATATTATAATTTAATAGTTGGATATTTTAAAGAAAAAATTTCTTTAATGAAATTTTATGAAAAATATCCAAAGTCACATAACTTTTATTCAATTTACATAACTATAGGTGAGGAAGTAGCCTATAAGAAAAAATCAACTAGGCCAATGTGAATCATGTTTCCTGTGATTGTCAAAAGGATGACAAGACTACAAGAATCTTTTTATTTGTATAAGTCTTTATTATTTGTATTTTTTTAAATGCCTTAAAATACTAGATATTTTTTAAAATGAGTTTTTCCTGTGTTCCTTGAATATTTGTCTTTTAATGAGGCAAAACTCATAAGATGAGTATTCGAGGAGTACAAACTGCAAACATTGGAAATATTTCAGGCAACCGTAAAAGGAGAGTGCATTAATAATACATCATGCAATATTGTTCATCACCTAGCAAACATTATTTGATAGCACTCAAAGAAGTATGAAGGGACACAACACGCAATAAAACCAAAACACAAACTCAGTTATATGTATTATTTTATAGTCTCATAAAAAATGTATGGTGATTTGTGGTTTAATACAAAAACTAAAAGGATTGTTTTGTTTTACTTTCAACTTCTTAACTATCTTCATTACTTAATATTTGAAAAGTTAAATTAGTTTTTAACTTTTAAATTAAGAATGTTCATAAAATTAAAAATTTATTTTATTATTAACAAATGCACTGTAACACAATTTCCATATCGTTACTTCAATTATGAATTTGTATGTCTTAAAAAATAAAAAATTACACAACTTAAAACTCAGTAATTCTTGAATAAAACAAATTTCTGTTTAAATATTTAAATAGTTAAGTAATTACTTCATTAGCTACAAAGGTAATTAATGTATCTTACCTATAAGCTGCTAAAAGTGGAGAAAACACAGAACCTCCATCAAAGATGTAGAGATGGTCCCAATTACATTCTGTTTTTAAATTAATTATTTGTAATCTGATAGTACTATTTGGTTTATTACTTTCAATAAGCCATGTACATTGCATTTCGACAGTATAGTTTCCAACTCCATCAGTAATATATCCTGAGCTTTCTGTAAGTCTAAGAAAAACAAAACACAAGTTTTAACATCACATTTTACATACATTAGATTAATATATTAATATTAATAAAATAAAATAAAATTATTGCATATGTTTAAGGGTACAGTATAATGATAAGCAACTGAATATAATTTCAATAATGTTGGCAATCTGATTTGCAAATTAATGACAAGTTGAATGAGTTTATGCTAAAAGGAAATATAGAATCATAATATATATTAAAGATAATAAACAAAACATCTGATTTCACAAATACTATTGCAACACTATTGACATAATGGATTAACAAAGAGTGCAACAGCCCAGTAATGCAGACTGTATCCCAAGATATCATGGTCAGCTAAAAAATAACTTTGATACATGTGACACAAACAGTTTATTTAAATATAGCAGAAATAAATAATACATTTTCAAGTCAGTATTAAACATTAGCTACCATCAAGCTACATAACCAATATTCTACACATACTAACAGTCTAATAGTCATAGTCTGATATTCTCAAATATTGCATTTTCCTTCCAACAGACACCTTCAAACAGGCAAGTTTAATCTTTTTATTCTAAAAACCATTATAGCATGATCTGTAAAACTGAGGGTCAACAGTAATCTCTTAGAAAAATAGTAATTTTTATAAAGATGACGTAACGCAGGAAAATTATATATTTTTATGCAAGTCTTCTATAGCTTCAGTAATTTTTATATATGACTACATATCTCTCTGACATTTTTTTTACTTAAAAAATAGCTTAAAAATTACAAAAATAGTTATTTCTATAAGAGCAATTTTTCTGTAAGCTGAGAAGTAATTATTTGTAAATCTCCAAGTTTACTTCATTAGAGTTATAAAAATAAAACTTCCATTCATAATAAATCTACCAAGTACTTTTGAATTCATCTTCTGGGATCATATTACTGAAAATCACTTCTCAAATCCATCAAAAAGCTATGAATTTATATTTTCGCAAATGTTTTTTTGTTAATGCATTACCCTGAAAAACTTATTCAGTCTAAAAGGACTTCAGAGAGTTGCTATAAAAGGAAGTTACTAGTTTTTTGACTCCAATATAGACTTTTAAAAATTTATAAAAAGTTGGAGTATTTCTTAAACAAGTAGCTGTTCGAATAACTTAATCATCATCATTTCTACTTTCTTTGTGAACAAAATGGGCTATCTATTTGCTTAATTCCTGATTAGACAATTGCATATCACCAAAAAGATTTAATTTATTTATTGTTACTGATATATAATAACTACTGCTAAAATTATTGAATTGCATAATAATTATAAATAATCAAAATAAATCATAATGTACATATTCATCTTTAAAATATTTAATTTTTAAATAATTAAAGTCAGATTTATTGGAAAAATCAATAAATTTTTATAACATTTCCCTTCATTCAGTACTTAATTTAAGTAATTATTATTAATCTAAGTTTTAGCAATTACAAAATGTAAATTTAAATCTCTGGATTATTTTTAGACTATATTAAGGACAGCATAGTTAATTATTTATTAAAATTTTGTCCAAAGTGATAGCGCTCCAATTAACTATTTAAAATTAACCGAGTTAATTTTAAGTAATTTTTAAAAATGCTGAAAGAAAAGATTGATTCAAAATGAAAACCTAAACTCATAATCCCTGCATATCAGAAAAACACATTTTAGCAATCAAAAAGCAAATACTATATCAAACGTAATATTTTCATTATCACCATTTAAAATTTAGTATTATTCTTTGCTTTTTACTTTATTTTGATAATTAAGATAAATGCCTTATAATATTTAATTTTGTTTAATATTTTGCATATTCTTTAATATACTTTATACAGCATGTTTCAAGTAACATGACCTTGCCTATATAACTTTCACTTGATGTGAACAGGTTTTAGTTTAAAATCATAAAAAGTTTCATTTGAATGAACTTCCAGCATATCAAATTTTAAACAACAGACAAAATAGACAACAATTTAAATCATTTCCTATCATCTGTTTAATCTAAAAGTAACAATGAAATATTCAAAACATTGATTTTGCAGATCCTTTTGTCAGTGACTACATCTACTTTAACAGTATTAGATTACAAGCACTCAACCATTAAATGCTCCTAAGCAAATAAAACTCTGATATATCACAATGCACACATTTGATAAAACATCCTATTAAATCAATACAAATAGTCACTTTTAAACACAGTGGAACAAAACTCAGATATAATTTAACCTTGGTTTTATTGAACTAGACCAGTGATGGCGAACCTAAGACCCATGGTCAGGCACTGACTTAAGCAGGCTTTTTAAATGACCCACGTGCTGATTTTTATGAACTTATTTTTTATATCATAAAAGAGAGAACAGACAATCAAAAATATTAAAAAAATATGCTTCCAACAGACACCTTCAAACAGGCAAGTTTAATCTTTTTATTCTAAAAACCATTATAGCATGATCTGTAAAACTGAGGGTCAACAGTAATCTCTTAGAAAAATAGTAATTTTTATAAAGATGACGTAACGCAGGAAAATTATATATTTTTATGCAAGTCTTCTATAGCTTCAGTAATTTTTANTTATATCCATATAAAACGAAATTCGAAACAATGGAGTTAACCAAATTTATGTGGCTAGGTATCCATGATTTAGAAATGGAATTAGTTGAATTTCAAAGCAGCATAGTGTGGAAAAATAAATTTGAAAACTTGCTTTCCAAAGTAGAAGGAAAAATGTTTGAAAGTAGTGCAGATAATAATGATCCCACACTAAAAATTGAAAATATTATATTAAACATATGGGATTCTTTACCAAATAATTTTATATCAATGAAGAAACTTGCTAATGCTCTTTTAACGATATTTGGGTCCACATATTTGTGTGAAAAATTGTTTTCTTCAATGAATTTTGTAAAATCTACCAATAGAAATAAACTTGGAAATGAATTGACTGCAAAATGTGTTAAACTAATAAATATGGAATATGAACCTAATATTAAGAAACTATCTGAAAATAAACAACAACAGATTTCTCATTAAATATACTTCAACTTTATTATCAACTTTATTATACATACGCATACCTATAACTATATACAGTAGAACCTCCATTATCCGGACCTCTGTTATCCGGATTTTCGATTATCCGGATTGTTCAAAATAAACAAACATTTTACGAATTTGCTGATTTGTACTTGGCGAATTACGATACTGTTTATGTACGTGATGGAGTGCATAACTTTTTTTGTTTCTACAACGTCTCACCCGGCACAGTGGCCGTAAACTCTTAAATATATTTTACGTAGTAATAAAAAACTTGACATACGTATTTATAAATAATTTATATTCAAATCACATCGTTTCTATGACCAAGGGCGGCGTAAGGCATGGACGACGTGGGCCACCGCCTATGCCTCGCGGTCCGAAGGGCCTCGCGCTTCGAAGGTTAATGCATTACTTAAAAGCCGTGAACGCGACGAAAAAATTTTACTCGTCATAAAACGATAAATAGTTTGTCAAATTTTTATTCATAAAAATGCAGTTTCAACTGCTTTTTATTTTATAAAATCCGTCTTCTTGCGCCACCAGAGGGCCTTTTAAACAATAGGTAGTCTGTTAGCGTTGGTCAGTAGTAGTCCAAATTCAATACGAACGTTTGTTTCTTGAAAATTTGATCACGATTTAAATACAGTATTTACTTTTAATGTTACCGATATGTCATCGAAAAGAAAACGTGTTGTATTATCATTAAAAGACAAATTAAAGTATTTGTTTCGATTATCCGGATTTTTCCTTATCCGGACTACCTTCATCCCCAATTAGTCCGGATAATCGAGGTTCTACTGTATATTAATAAATAATATTTCATAATATATATGTGATTTTCTTTATTCCTTGTTCATTCAAATACTCAGTGCAGGAGTGACTGCTGACTGGACATGGTGTCACTTTGAGTGGTAATTCATAGTATCACCCCATTGATATAAATTTTTTTTAAATCAACCTTTATTTTTTGCTCTTCACTTGCAAAAATAAAAGTTGTAAAACAAAAAGGAAACGTAAACATTTTAGAGAATTTTAAAAGTGCGAACCAAAAAACAGTAGTTTTTTTTAATTAATCATCCTTCCCCCTTTCCAAGTGACGCCACTGACTTAGTGACCCACGAACTAGTACTAAAAAACATAATAAACAAAATTTGACCCACTTATCAAAAAGGTTTGCCATCACTGAACTAGAGTCCAGTCCTGGCAAATCTGCTATGCTCTTAATGCATTTTTCATTGGATATACTGAATATAACCAGGTTATAATGGAAACTCAATTACAGTAAACTGCCTCCAGTGAACTCAAAAACACCTGGTAAATCTGCTCCTTTTCTTAGAAAAGATCTGTTGTTTACTAAGAAATATAGTACTATATCAGTTCCTGGTATCAACATAACTGATAAATCATATTCCTCATTAACCTAAAATTCTTCACTCTTTCGTATTCAGTTACATTTGCAGCTTTGACAACAATCTTGCTACAGAAGGAGTCCTTACAGATGAATAAATTTTGTGATCAGTGATTGCCCCAGAAGAAAAAAATGGAGTAAGATGAAGAGGAAGAAAAAGAAAGTGATGAGTCTGAAGCAATTGTTCCTATTCCAAGTACTGAAGAGGCCAAAAAGACATTGAAAATAATAGTAATGTGGGGACTTACCACTCTTCAAGAAGAATCAGATTCAGATATATTTTCAAACAATATTTGTCAATTGAAGAAAGTACTAAATGAAAATCTCATTAAGATAGGACTTGGCCGGCGTAGCCATCTTCAATATACTGTATTTCAAAAAACTGGGTATTTAATTATATGTAATAGACATCTTCAGGTATTAACAATATCGAACTATGAAGATGTCTATTACATATAGATGAAAACGTTCGTAGAAAGAATTTTTCTGTTTGCTTATGAACTGGATATGGTTTATTTGGTGAGTCTTATATAATCTCATTAAGAATTATAAACAAAAGTCAATTAGAGATTTTTTCAAAGTTGTACAAAATTACAGGGTACCTATTCAAATTTTTGTTTTAATTTCTATGACTTTCCCTGACCAACTTTGTAAAAACACCCTGACTCTCACATCCCTTACAGTATGGCACATTGACAAAATAAAACAGCATTTGACTTCCTATGCACATGTTTTGCTTCTATAACATTTTAATTAGTTATTTTCTCTAATTAACAGTTATATATTTTTTATAATTGCTGAATTATTAAAACTAAAAATAAAATGTTTTATTAAAATTCTGTTATTAATCCAAAACCATAAATCTTTGGGCTTTGAAAAAAAAAACAATAATTTTTTTATTATTCATTAACAAATTTTATATAATCCATGTACAAACTTATATATATTTATTAAATTTATCTCTTAATAAATTTCCTAAACTTTATAAAATATTAATAAACTGGAAAAAAGAAATCAGAAATTGTTTTGTTATGGAATCAAAATTATTAAAATAAAAAATGATAAATGTATTATTCATCATTTTTAAATATTTAAATTATTTATCATTTTGTGTACGTTTTTAAATTTTTGAGGAAATTGTGTGTAAGCTCGGAAGAAGAAATTTTGAATCCTAAAGATATTCTGTACCTTTTTTATAAGTTGTATTGCATCATATTAGTTCTTGTTGCCTGTAGACAGCTACACTTAATCAAGCATATTGTCTGCAAATAATCAACAAGGCAGCCAATAAGGCAAATTTCCTGATTTTTTGACAATTTTTGACAAATTCCCTGACATTCCATAACTTTTTCTGAACATAGGTGCATAGAAACTCTGAAATTAGATAGTCATAAATGCAGTTTTATTGAATATTCAGTAAATTATTGCATCTTTCAATGCATTTTAATTATTCTTTTGATACATGATTATAATAAACATTGAATACAATGGCGGGCAAGGAACAGTGAACAGACAAGGAACTACTAGTTTTTTAACTAGTAGTTCCTTCCTGTTCACTGTATCAGGGTTCCACTATACATTAAAATAAACTCCTTACATTTAGAAGTTATTTGTAACATCCTTGATTAATACTTTTGATATTGACTCTCATCTTTAGATCTTATCACCATTAAAAAAAATCCAGCAATAAGTTGTTTAACTTTTCCAGCAACATTTGGCAGTATCATCTGTTAACATATTTTATTTAAAAACTTTTTATATTTTTAACTATTATAAAATGACAAAAAGCTTAATTTTGAGGGTAGGAAAGGGTCTTATAAGAAATTGAAAATGCTAATAACAAGTAAATTTGTCATTAAGTCTGACATTACTGGAGATACATCTCCTCAACCTTTAAATCACCAAAATTTAATAGCATCAATCCTCCTAACAAAGAAACCTGCCTACAAAATTTCAGAAATTTTCAACAAAAAGCACAGGCATTATTAATTAAGCTTCAGAAAGAATGAACAAAATCATGCCTCACACACACTAACAACCATACAAACATACATACAGAAAAAACTTCCAGATTTTTTTTTTTTTTTTGCATTTCTCAACATTTCAATATGTCCTAAGTCCAAAAATGTAAAAGTCTTGGGGTCATTTTTTGACTGATCACCATACTTTTCCTCTGTTATATATAACAACCAGGAAAGTAAAATTCTTTGCTTTATTTCTGTTGTTGTCAAATGAGCAAGCTTCTTTCAAATCCAATTCAATTATTTGGAACTTCATTTATTTTTCAAAATTTTAGGGTTTTTTACTTTTACCAAAAAACTATATTTGTCAACTTCAGAAATATCAGAATTCATTTTAAAAAGTTTGATTGACAGTCACTTCTAAATGCTCTCAAAAATACATTCACCAAGAAGCTTAATTAATTTCCTAAAGTATTATTTAATGTAAAATATTTGGACTAATTTTTTCAATCTACAAATGCATGACAATCCCTATATGACCAACACAAAAATAAATTGTATTCATTATAATTCAACTCACTGTATGACATCATCATAAATGTATAGATATTACAATTATAATGGAATGTTCTCATGTATATTTATATTTTTATGTATATTTTTATTGTTACTTTTTCATTTTTAATCACACCTGTACCTTGCATTTATTTCTTTTATGTATTCAAACATTATTTTCAAAAAGTATCATTATTATTTTCTCATGTTTTGTCTTGAAATATTCTGACCTGAAGATGATCTCCATTTATAGATCAGTATTAATCTGAATTTTTCATATTAAATATTACTTGAAATTAATTATGGCTTCTTCATGGATGTATTTTTAAGGTTTGAAGTCTTTCCAGTTTCCTATTGATATTTTTGAATAATGATAAGACTTGACAATGAGTCAATTCTGAAACATTAATAAAGACTGTTATGAAGAATTTCTAAATGTAATGAATTTATTTTAATAATGTTATTTTACATTATCAGTAATGATAAAAGTTATATAACGTAGTCCCCAAGTTATGACAAAGTTCCGTTCCAGTACTGTCCTAAGTTAAACATAAAAATAATAGTAATAAAAGAGTATGGTTTCCAAAGCCATACACAATCTTACATGATAACACTTATTATAAACATATATATTAGAATCAGAAGCTGACTTGTTTTTAACTTACTAGCAATATTAATTGAGCTATTAATAGCATTTTAACTAATTAATTATGATATTTTAAAAGCACAAAAATTTGCAAAATGATACAGGAAGATTATCTGTTCAAAACCACTAAAAATCATACTTAATAATACTGCAATTTTCATAGAATGATTTCATGCTTATTGTTAATTTTTATTTATTTAATTCAGTATTTATTCATTTTATTATAAAATTGAGACTAGAATGATAATCTAAGCAGCTGCTCAAAAAATTAGTTTTATCTTTTTCTTTTTGGACAGTAATTATGCAAACCCAAGTTGTAGTTAAATATCAATAAACTTATGAGTTATTGTAATATAGCATATGTTTACTGTCAATTACTTTTAACTGTTATAATGTATCATTTGTGAGTATGATCACTTGTCATTTTCAAATAAAACTAAAACTTTACTTTCAATTCTTTTAGCAAAATAATAGTTATACTCACAAATGACACAATATACTAGCAAAATGAAAAACTTTGGTTTAAATTTTGCAAACATGTTCTTTGTAAAAATAACAGAACATTGCATCAAGCTAGAGTTAACATTTTTTATTACATTATTTTTAGTCACTAAAGTTCACTTTATAGAATGAAAAGAGATGAATTTATAACTTATTAGAATGACAATTATTTCATCAAATGTTAACCATCAGTATACAAAGGAATTTTAACATTTCCCAAAGATGCTCTTAGTAACTTTAGACAAAGGAAAAGTTATTTAATGAGCTTATAATTCCAATTTAAAACTGACATAGGCAGTGCCGGCCCAAGGCAAGATTTAGGATGGAGCGAGATCCTATTATGGCACCCCCTGGTTGCCCCTAATTTATATCCTTTAATTTTCTTTACCACTGAGGCGCCCCCTAGGACTTAGCGCTTGGAGCGGCTGCTCCATTCGCCCTATGGTAGGGCCAGCTCTGCTGCAAATACAATGCAAAAATATATAAAACTACAAAAATTTGTAAGCTGTATATTAATATTAATGTTTAAATATTCATCTAATTGAGTTTTAATATAATGTTTCATAGCAAAACACATACTTTACNTGAAATTACAGCCGTGTGTGTGTGTGTGTGTGTGTGTGTTGGTTAGTCCATGGGTGTCAAAGTGGCAGTCTGCAGCCTCCAATGTGATTTTTTGTGGCTCGCAGCCACAATGCTCTGAAATTATATAAAATGGCTTACAGATCAAGATTAACTGATAAACATCTATTTGCCATAATGAAGATTGTTTCAGTCTTTGAATCCAGATATTAGAAAACTAAGAAGATGAAGACAGCACTGGCAAGTTTCTGGTGAAAACAATTAATTTTAGTTTAATTTTATTTAATGTACATATTTATAAAACATTTAAATAAAAGCAATACTATATATTGTTGAGTTGAATTCACTGAACTACATAATGTGTTTTAATTGCCCTATCTATATTTCTGCATTCTCACTTCAAATTATAATTTTAAGAAAATTTGTAAATGTGATGTGGCCCGCATGAATCTTACCAGTCACATTAATGGGCATTGTTTAAATGAGTTTGACACACCTGAGTTATTCCAACAAACTATGAAGGGTGCTGTATAAATTTACAATGCAGATGCAAGAAAATCAAGTTCCTTTATATTAAAATTTTATCTGATGTGTTATATGCTGTTATTACTTATTACTGACATTGGTTCACAATGTATTAAAGAAGGTGAACAAATAGTAAATATGAATCATATCATGTTAATCAGATATCAAGACAAGAATTCAATTAAGATAACTTACTGAATTGTGATTTTAATTCTCTAGGTATTAATTCCTCACTAGATAGAGTCAGTTTTAAACAAGATTTAAAAATAATAGCTGTAAAACAATGCAAGTATACTTGTGTTTGGAGATAATTCAAAAAACCTATTTATAAACATATTTGTGCATTATTATTGTTTGCTTATAAATGAGTTGCAATTTAACATACACTTATGAATAATAGAAAATTGGACATTAATAAATTTCAAAAAATTCAAAATTTAACATTTTGGAAATGGGCTTAATTCTCTGAATGAACTGAGTTAAACCAACATTAAATGTATTTGGGGAAGCAAATGAAACTTTCTTTCTAAATGTAAAACAGTTCAATTAAATAAATTTTATCATGTTCAAATAAAAGACAGCTAAATTAAATGAAAGAAGATAAAAATTAAATCATCTTTTTTGATAAAAGATATGTCCAAATTCAGCAGTAGCTAAACATAAGTATAAATTAACCTTTATCATTCATTATAATTCAACTCACTGTATGACATCATCATAAATGTATAGATATTACAATTATAATGGAATGTTCTCATGTATATATTTATATTTTTATGTATATTTTTATTGTTACTTTTTCATTTTTAATCACACCTGTACCTTGCATTTATTTCTTTTATGTATTCAAACATTATTNTTCTAAATAGAAAACAGTTCAATTAAATAAATTTTATCATGTTCAAATAAAAGACAGCTAAATTAAATGAAAGAAGATAAAAATTAAATCATCTTTTTTGATAAAAGATATGTCCAAATTCAGCAGTAGCTAAACATAAGTATAAATTAACCTTTATCTATAAATAAAATTTTTTACTTGTTTTAAATAATGAAGTCATAAAGATATAGCTTTTTGTGATGCAAAATTTTATAATTTTGTAGAAATTAAATTTTTAGAAAGGAAAATAATTTAAAAAGAATTCAATATAAATTTATATTCATAAAAATAACTATAATTATACCAAATATAATTAATGTATTTTCTACTTATTTAATTTAATAATAAAATAATAATAATTTATCTATGCAGTGTTATGCAAAGCTTTCATACACAATTAAAATTATTATGCATGAAACAATAACAGTTTTCTCTGCTGATTTTCTCTGATATGAGTTCTGAAATAAAAAGTTATGTATTTATTAAAAACTTCTTTAGTGTAATGATGTTATCATCATTACATTAAATATTACAAGAGGCATCCAGAAAATAAAGAATGTTTGGCTATAAAAAAACAATAACAATAGGAAAAAAGTTTTATTATTAAGTAATTAGTACAAGACTACATAGTCACCACTATGATTAAAGCACTTGTCAATGCATGACACCAAGTTTTTGATTCCGTTGTAGACTTCCACCATCAGTTCATTTAGCCAGTTAGTGACAGCTTCTTTCACCATATCATTCATTCCAAAACATTACAATCCATCCAAAAACTCTTTCAGATTGGGAAAGAGGTGAAAGTCACTGGGGGCCAGACCAGGACTGTACGGTGAGTGGTCAAAAATGTCCCAGCCAAATTTCTGAAGCACAGCTTGAATGACTGCAGTAGAGTGCAGTTGCATGTTATCTTTCTTGATTAAATATTAAACACTATTTCTTCACACTTGCTTTCTTCATAATATGATTACCAAACACTTCCATGATTTGTTCATGAATTTCTATAGGATGACTTTCTTTGTGTTTAGAAGTAGAACAACATTTTGCACTTTGCATTTGGCGGGATTTTCAATTTTTGCACATATTTTAACTTTTGACAAAATAGTAACAATAAGCCTGTCATTATTGAAATTCAACACATGTTAAACTAACACATTAGAGAATAAATTGACCTTGAATCAATGATGATAATTTATCTATGCAGTGTTATGCACAAATGTTTATTTTCTGGATGCCCTTTGTAGTATATTTTATTAAATTAAATTGCATTTGACTCTTCTTGCATAATTATTTTATTATTAAATTATTTAAAATAGCTAGATTAAGATTCTTACCTTAATAGCTATAATAGCTAGATTAAGATTCTTACTGTAAATATTTATTTGTAAATGTAAAGAAAGTGTTACCAGAAACAAATACAGGTAACCCCCATATAACACGGCACTTCTATAGCACGGATTTACTCTGACACAGTTCGAGAATTGGGTAAAACCCTCGTACAACAGGAAATGTAATAAATTTTTACATACTTAAGTAATAATAGTTCACGAAAATTATTATTTTCGTGAACTATTAGTACTTAAGTATGTAAATTTTCTCTTCTCACCTTCTGTCGATACACGTGGTCCTTCTCGAAATTTGTTTCAATGTTGCCAGATCGCGACGCTTCTGCTTCTGATGTTGCCGAATGTTTTTCCCTTATTCCATACTTGCTTTATTCTTCATAAGTGCTTAGCACCATATAAGGAAATTTATAAAGA
>NW_019385455.1:93404-119415 GCF_000671375.1 Centruroides sculpturatus | reverse complement strand
ACTCATCGGTGTTAAATTTCACAGAAGGGCGAGACAAAGGAAGTTAAACTTTGAAGCTTTTTCTTCAAAATTAATGCATTTCTTTCGTTTTTTTCAGTTTTAAGTATTTTTTTTATGTTTAATTACATTTATATCAAAAATTGCTAGGAACTAAAGCGATTAAGGTAGATCTAGCTGTCCTTTACATCCATAAACGTTATATGTCAGCGGAACAAATGGAGTGAGCTTTGAGTGTTCCACGATTTTTGGAGACTGTCCATACGCGGGCTTCTTAAACAAGCCTATATGTATGTTTGTCCAAAAAATTTTTCGACAAAATACAAACTGCACAACTTCAAAATCGCATAAAAATAATCCGCATAAAAAGAGACCTTACAGTAGTTGAAAAGAGCACAAAAAAAGAGTCAATACACTCAATTGAATCAAACAGATTTTATTTTAAATCTGATTCACAAAAGAAAAAACAAAATTTTTATATTTTACACTGACAAAAGTAGAACTACCAAAGGAAGTAAGCAATTTGTCCAGTATTTTTATAACAAAATATTAGTATTTTGTGGTGTAACCAGAGCTTCTGATCACTGCATCACAACTATGTTCAACTGAATCAACTAAATTGTCAAGCACTGATTGGAAAATCTCATACCATGCTTCTTGGATGGCAGACCACAATTCATCCGGATTTGAATATGTATGCTGATGTATATGGCACTCAACTTCATTCCAAAGATTCTCTATGGGATTTCGTCTGGCGATTGGGCTGGCTATGTCATAAGATTCACATTTTTTTGTTGAAACCATTGCTTTACCAAATTTATTTCATGTTTTGGATCATTGTCCTGTTGGAAGATCCATCCCTTTGGCATTGAATGACATGCACGAGGAAGCATTTGATTCTGCAGTATATTTTGATAAACTGTTTGATTCTTTATTCCATTAATTCTATGAATTGGACCAAGTCCCTTTGCAGAAAAACATCCCTATACTATTATACAGCCACCACCATTGTAGGAACTGTGTATTTTGGGTGATATCTCATATTCACTGGTCTTCTGACATATCATATATCATCACTAGATAAGACATTAAATTTAGATTCATCACTCCATAACACCTTGGACCATTTTTGTTTGGTCCAAGTGACGTTTTCATGTGCAAACTAATCTCAACTTTTTTGTTTTTTTGCAGAGATGAGTGGTTTATTTGCTAGTTGTCTCCCATGTAATCAGGGCTGCGGAGTCGGAGTCGAGGAGTTTTGGTGTTTTAGCCAGAGTCGGAGTCGGATGGTAAGGAAAAGTCGGAGTCGGAGTCAGTAGATTTTTACGCTACTCCACAGCCCTGGCAGGACTGTGGACTCGGAGTCGTAGTCGTGGAGTTTTGGTGTTTTAGTTGGAGTCGGATTGGTAAGGAAAAGTCGGAGTTGGTAGACTTTTACGCGACTCCACAGCCTTGCATGTAATCCAAAACTAGTCAAATGTCTTCGTACAGTCTTTAAGCATATATCTGGGTTACTCACTTCATGTTTAATATGTGAAGCAGTCAAATAAGGGTTGGCCTCACTTGTACACCTGATCAAATGATCCAACTGTGGTGTTGTTTTTTGTGGTCTACCTGACTTTATGGCATAAACAATGGTCCCATATATTTGAAAATGCTTCACCACTTTTGTGACAACAGTTTTATGCACATTAAAGATTTTACCAATTTCAGTAAAGGTTTTACCTTTCAAATGCATATCTACCATTCTTTGTTTGATATCATTTGATAATTGTATTCCTCAAGGCATTTCATTATATCTATATATATATATATAAAAATGGACGTGTGTCCCCCTATATTTCACTTTTCAGCCAAAACTACACATTGCACATGAATGGTGTTTGTATGAGGTAGTAGCCCAAAGTCTCCATTCATGCACTATGGTGGTTGCATCTCAATAGCTATAAGGATGTGGAAGATATGAGGGCTTAAAGTGGTTGACTTCGAAGATTTTCTATTTTGATTTTTAAAATGTTTGAACCGTTTTAAATTAGAATTTGTATTCGAATTGGTTCGATTATACAATGATTGTAAACATTCCAGAAAATTGATCAAATTGAAAATAGTTCATTTGACTGGACATAAAAATTCTCTAATTAGTCTGGAAACGGGAAACCAAATTCTTGCATTCTGTGCTATAAGGGTGTGGGAGATATGGGATTGAAAGTGGTTGACTTCAAAGATGTGTAACAATGGAAGTGTTAATATAAAGCGGCATGCAAGATTTACAGGCAGTTTTTTGCGTTTTTGCGGGAAATCAAACATATTTTTAGACTCATGTAAAAATTCTCTAATTAGTCTGGAAATGGGGGACCTAATTCTTGCATTCTATGAAAACGGGTAAGATTGGCTATAATGTAATTATCTTCATCTTCACTATCATTACTTTTTGCCCAGCAAAGCAGGTCCTTGCAGCTAGATTCTAGATTACTTAGAAAAACAGTCTTTTATATATAAAAAAAACTATATTGCATACAAATAAAAACCCAGCAAAGCAGGTCCTTGCAGCTAGTATATATATATTAATGTACAAATATCTAACTGTCAAAGTTTCTAAGCCATACTTAGGTTAAACAAAGTAATTTGGGATAAATATTGGTTGTTAGATTTCCACCTTATATTAAATTTTACCATTTACCTTCAGGCCAAATTACTTTGTTCATTTAATGAATTGCTAGCTTAAGTATAACCCAAGAAATATTCGGCTTGGTAATTGTTTATATATATAAATATTTATTTTTCTTCTTGTTGTTAATATTTTTAAATAGACACTATATTAATAATTTATATACAAAAGCTATAATATGCTTTTCAAATAAATGATAATTCCATTAAAATCACACAAATCAGTTCTGCAACTAGAATCTTATATATCTGGAGCAAATAATTGTCTTGCATAAGATCAAAGCAACAGTAAACATTACTTTTAATTAGTTTACAATAGGTTTATTGAAATATTTCATTTATAAGATTATTTTCTATGCTATTGTATCACAAACCTTATAGAGCATATACTCCATTTATGTATTTGAAAATGTGCAACTATGAAACAAAAATAAACATCCTTACTTGACACAAGATTTAAATTCATGAACTAATCATTTTAATTAAAATATCTAACATATTCTGCTACCAGATCAACTATAATATAATATTAAACTTTTGCATTTCTTATATGGCAGAAATGACAGGAAATCCAAGGCAGAATACTCAACTTTTTATTATTAAAATTACCATAAAATTCCTTATCTACAAATCTCTTCCTGACAAAACTTGGTCAAATTTCATATTTTTAAATTTCTATATGTCAACTGTCAACCAATATTTAACATTATATATTTACATAAGTTTTTAAAAGAATTATTAAGAATTAAATTTATACTGATATGTTTTTACTTTCCAGCTCTGTTAAATATAACAGAGGGAAAGTGTGGTGATTGGTCAAAAAAATTACTCCAAGATTTTTACGCTTTTGGATTGAACTGGATTAAAACATTGAGAAATGCAGAAAAATTTGTGGATGTTTTCTATATGTACGTATATACTGGTTGTTAGTGTGTATGTGTAAGGCATGATTTTGTTCACCCTCTTCGAAGCTTAATAACTCCTGTGCTTTTTGTTGAAAATTTCTGAAATTTTGCAGGGAGGTTTGTTTATTAGGGGGACTGATGCCATTAAAAATTGGTAATTAAAAGTCAAGGGGTGGGAAGACAGAGGGGGGTCATGCATCATATCTTAAGAAGGAGTGAACTTAATAACGATTTTACTCATTATTAGCATTTAAAAATTTTTTTTATAAAACTCATCCCTACTCTCAAANAGAAAATCTTTTAACTTTAGAATGATTAAATAATAAAATA
The DNA here is from genome assembly GCF_000671375.1 of Centruroides sculpturatus. Taxonomy (NCBI): domain Eukaryota; kingdom Metazoa; phylum Arthropoda; class Arachnida; order Scorpiones; family Buthidae; genus Centruroides; species Centruroides sculpturatus. Next base: position 115,516 of record NW_019385455.1, on the reverse strand, counting down.
TAAATAATATCAAACAGATCTGAGGTCAGAATTTAAAATATTCTGAAAATGTTAATTATTCTACAATTTAAAAATTTTCTGGTTCCTTAAATGTTTAGAATGTATTTTAGTATTTTTTGTAAACTTCTGAAGTCATCTTATATGGTGAATTGTTTGGCTTTAGTCAAGTTTAATCAGTAATTTAAATGTTAATCTCCTCCTTTCTCTCTTAAGTAAATTAAATAAAATATTAAAATTTCTTGGGAATAATTTTTTAAAAATAATTATCATACAGTACAATATTAAAATATTTACGTACATTATTATATAAATTTATAATTTCTGCAATTATAGTCATATCAATTACAGGAATTAAGTTCCACAACATTTTCATCAATATTTTATACATTTTTTAAATGTTCAATTATTCTTTCAACATAAATTTTAGCTACTGCAACTGTTTTATTTTTTCCATCATCATTCTTGCTAAGCGGTTTATTACTTCTGAATGGTGGTCTTATAAGTTGAATAAGTTTTCCTTCACAAATTTTATTAATGAAACAATTCTTTGATAGTATAAGGATAGTTAATCATAAATCTATAACTCTATTTTGCAAAAAACTTTTCTTACATGAAGTCCTACCTATACACTCTTTCCCATTATATGCTATTAAATCTGCATTTAAGGCAATTAAATTTTTGTAGTAAAATTTTTTTTTATAAAACGAATAGGTGTTGATAGCATATTTCAAACATTTTGATTAGGCCAATGAAATTTCATTGCAATCTAATACAATTAACTGAAATTTTCGGCGTATTTTTCACAATTTCTTCATTACTAGGAAAATAAAGAATTGCATATAGCACTCAACCGGCCATCGCAAGCCCCGGCAAGGCTTAATATATACAAACATCGCTAAACCCGATATATAATAAAGCTACACACCAACTGAATGCCGAAAATCTATCGGGCTAGTATAAGGCTAATTATTAAATGAATTACGTAACTGCATATAATATAGCTGTAATATTGCTGTTGTTTGCACTATTAAAATAGAATATGTTAAACTAAACAATTAAATACTGCTTAAAATTTTTTTTTATATATTATGTTTAACTTGATCATTGTTAAAACAAACCATTCTTTAATAGATAAAATGTATTTATTTGATAGTATTTTAAACTTTCCAAAACATGTTATTGAATTCTAAAGTAATTCCATAATAAGCAAACCTGTTTCTATTTATATTATTTTTGATAATAAATCTACAGATTTGTTTCTAAAATCTGTCATATTTCCTTTATTTTTCTTATTCTCTTTAAAAAGTATTCTCTTTATTCTTTAAAAAGTAGTGATAAACTCAATAAGATTTCTGCTGAAACATAATATAAACACAATGATAACTAAAGATTTTCTTCTATGTACTGTAATTTTTATTTCTATACAGGTATACCTCGACTTATGTCGTTTCGAGTTACGTTGTTCCCGATTATACATCGTTTGTCAAAAAAGTATATGGAAAAATAAAAATCAAGTTTAAGTCATTTTATTCGACTTTACGTCTGTCCGCCACAAATATTTAAGTTGTAATATCACTAGAAAAGCATTTAAAGCACATAAAATCATATTAAAATATATACATTTACAAGTATGTACTGTATTTACAGTACATGCATTCGTAAATTTAGATTACTTTTTTCTGTACTATATTAAAAAACTGAAATTTATTTGTTTGTAAGCTTAAAATAGATCCTTATTATCCATATATTATTAAAAATGCATTAATAAATAAAATACAGAACCGGAAATGGTAATTTATGGTTTAGCCTAGTGACAAGTAGATTCGGAGACAAGTAAATTCGACTTACGTCGCTTTCCGGGAATCAATTACCGACCTAAGGTGAGGTATACCTATACTTTTATTATTACTGATACATTAATTTATTGTTATTGTTACTTATTATTTTTTGTTTCACGTCATTATTATTTGGTATATAAATCAATTGTTCCCATTTTTAAAATTTTTACATTTTATAAATTTTTCTATTCCAAGTTTGTTGTAACACACACACTGTTTTTACATTTAGATACTGTGTTTTTTTTTTATCTGTTGACATTTTGTGAATGTTTTTGATGTTCAATGTACTGTAGCCTGATGAAGGGCTTTTAAAAAAGGTCAAAAGCATCAGCTATTAAAAATTTGTGCTAAAATTTATGGTTTGTTTACATTTTCTGTTTGAATTTATTCATTTCTGCAATTAATTTCTATGATCTTTTTATATCAAACACCAAAAATTTTGATTCCCAGATTAATTAATTAGTGTATTGTTCATTTCTAGAGATGCCCTAGAATTGGAAAATCTCCAAAAATTCATTTTAGGGATTTTCCAACTCCAGAGCATCATCTTATATCTTATCATCACATTACACATGTTTAAAAGAAGTTTTTAGACAAGTAGCAATATGACTGATATATCGATAATCACACAATTGTATGATGGAGTTAGTTTCATGTCAGGAAAGAATCAAGTCTCCAAGAAAAAATAAAATAGACCCACTCCAAGAAATCCATATCTAATGTTTCAGAGATAGGCTCAATGCTGAATTTTGTGCTTATTAACTCTTATACAAAAGTTTCATAGGCATCTGACTTTTTCAACATTTTCAAAGTGTTACAGGACCATTTCTTATAAATCATGTCTTTCTATAAAAGTTCATAATACTATAGACATCAGGAGCAGCTGCAAAATGAAATTATCACTAGATGAAACTGTGGTCATGAGAATTGTAAAGCTGTAAAGCTAGTAAAGTTTGAACAATTATGATGTAATCATAGAAGTTCTGAAAAAAAATCAGCCAGACTCAAGATAAGAGCTCAGTGGAATACTGACTTGACAAAAGTTTGTTTCAGAATGCATTTGTTTGTGTTACAATAAGTGTTATTAATCATGAATGTACAAAGTAAACACTTCCAAAATAAAAAAGCATCTATTGGTTGAGCAAGTGGAATAATAATAAACACCACACATTACTAATTTCGAGGAGAACAGAAACTGATTCTACATCTTCTAGAAAAGTAAAGAACTTTGTAAAAAACAAAATGTGAAATTTCTCTTGAACTTATTTGAGTGAAAAAAAGACTAACTGAAATATTGAGTTTTTTCCTGAAATGAGTTTACAGTAAAATATTTTGGCAGAGCTGTCATCAGATACAAAGTCCCCCAAAATGTTAGAAAATTAAATGTTTATTACCAACTGATAAACATTATTATTAGAAACTTCAAAAATAATTTGAAAATCTTTCTTTGGCACAATCAGTCAATACCTAAGTTTAAGTCAAACTTAAAGTTCAGAAAGAATTGAGGTTAAACCATGGAAAGGTTTTTGTTGTAATCTGAAACAGAACGAAAATATTAGCTACTGATAGTATATAACTCAAAGCATTCTATTAGTATGTGTTTATTGCTAAAAACATAGGGATATTCATGACTTATCAATTGGTCCTCACTCTTAAAATTATATTGATGAGTCAGCTGAGAATTTCCAATTTGTCACAACCATTTGATTATTAATTCTATAACCACTGTATTGCATATTTTTCAGTTAAATTTAAAAATGTATAAAAAGATTTTAGATATTTAAAATGATTTTTTTTATTAAATAATTTTTAAAGAATTACTACGTAGATTAGATTGACTAGTTAGTTTGGTTACTTTTTTTTATATTAATATATTTTTTATGAAATAATTAATTATAAATTAATAGTATTGGATAAAATCTTTTATTGCATTTGGCTATATTCAATCATAAAGTAACTATTCAGTATTAAGTTGAATACTAAATATATGTATTCAGCATTCAGACTGAATACTTTCTCAAAGCCAAATTATTTGGCCAAATAACCTCATTTTAGTTGGGGGAGGGTGAGAGAGAAGGAAGGAAAAAATAAAACACAAAATAAAATGAAAACAACATTTAAAAATGTTGTTGTTTATTCTTTTCTGAAACAAATATAACTTTAATAAATAATCTTATTAATAAATTTATTAATAATCACAATTCAAGAGTGATAAATTGTAATAAAGGAACAGTAATACTTCTGCATTTGTAAGAAGTAAGCAATTTTGTTGGTTGTTATAAATACTTCCAGCTTCACTAAAAATGAGAGTATGTTCACTAAAGGCACTATTTTGTGAGATACCATTATTGTTATATTATCATTTAATCATATAATTTTTTTTTTTACTCTTATCACATATTTGCGGGGGAAAATATGATTTTAATATAATTTTTTTTTTTACTTTTAAACAGTTTCGATGTTTGTAAAATAGTAAAAGAAGGTTCTGTTGATTGCTTAATTAATGGCCAACCTTGTAAACAGTGTCCTATCAAACCTGGAAATGTACAGGTTCGACGTCTTGTAGTTGAGACCCCAAGTGTGCCACTGGTAATTATATTTTAAGGTTTAATTTAGTTTAGTTTTTATTCGCGATCAACTGAGGGATGACATTCGGGTGGTCTTTTATGGGAAATTGGCCCTTATTTAGGTGTTACTAATAAAGAAAACTTGGAAAACTCCACTTAATTAGCAGTTGAACATGAGTGAACCCAGGACCACAACTACTAGTATTCAGTGGTTTTTTTTTAATCCACTCGGCTAGTAGTGGGCACAAATTTAATAATATAAATCTTAAAGAACTGATTCAAAATTAACAGGAAAATCTTAAAACTTTTAGTTAAATACAGTCGACCCCCTATAACATTGTTGATAATTCCGTGTTATATGAATTCCGTGTTGTACGAGTCACTTAGATTTTACATATACGAGTGCCGGGCTGTGAACGGCTCATGTATTTGTAAAATCTAAGTGACTCGTACAACATGGAATTCATATAACACGGAATTATCAACAATGTTATAGGGGGGTCGACTGTATTTAACTAAAAGTTTTAAGATTTTCCTGTTAATTTTGAATCAGTTCTTTAAGATTTATATTATTAAATTTGTGCCCACTACTAGCCGAGTGGATTAAAAAAAAACCACTGAATACTAGTAGTTGTGGTCCTGGGTTCACTCATGTTCAACTGCTAATTAAGTGGAGTTTTCCAAGTTTTCTTTATTAGTAACACCTAAATAAGGGCCAATTTCCCATAAAAGACCACCCGAATGTCATCCCTCAGTTGATCGCGAATAAAAACTAAACTAAATTAAACCTTAAAATATAATTACCAGTGGCACACTTGGGGTCTCAACTACAAGACGTCGAACCTGTACATTTCCAGGTTTGATAGGACACTGTTTACAAGGTTGGCCATTAATTAAGCAATCAACAGAACCTTCTTTTACTATTTTACAAACATCGAAACTGTTTAAAAGTAAAAAAAAAAATTATATTAAAAATTGATTTTATCGAAAATTTATTGATGAAATAAAGCGATACACACCAGAATTTTTCATAATTCGAGCAAGAAAGTGTGAAAAGTATATACGTAACACTGACTTCTACTTTGGTGCCTTCTTGAACATTCATTAAAGATTTGGCATCGAAATTTATAGTTACATTATTTCCAATTTTTATGGGTAAGTGATCGACACTTAAATGACTTATGGAGAAATTCTGTGCTGCTGAAGCTACAATAGCATTTCTTGATTATTATTGAAATCAAATGTAAAAAAAAAATAATTAAAAATAAAGGAGAATTCGATACTTACAGCAGTTGTGTGTGACAATATTTTCTGCAAGAGCTACAGTCAGAAAAGCTAACTGTATTATAACAAATCTTATCATTCTTACCTTCTAACAGTAACTGTGAATACTGTATTATCAATTAATGTCTACCCAACTTCTAGCAGATACTTTCACGTATCAGCTTCTNCATTTTTGCGGGAAATCAAACATATTTTTAGACTCATGTAAAAATTCTCTAATTAGTCTGGAAATGGGGGACCTAATTCTTGCATTCTATGAAAACGGGTAAGATTGGCTATAATGTAATTATCTTCATCTTCACTATCATTACTTTTTGCCCAGCAAAGCAGGTCCTTGCAGCTAGATTCTAGATTACTTAGAAAAACAGTCTTTTATATATAAAAAAAACTATATTGCATACAAATAAAAACCCAGCAAAGCAGGTCCTTGCAGCTAGTATATATATATTAATGTACAAATATCTAACTGTCAAAGTTTCTAAGCCATACTTAGGTTAAACAAAGTAATTTGGGATAAATATTGGTTGTTAGATTTCCACCTTATATTAAATTTTACCATTTACCTTCAGGCCAAATTACTTTGTTCATTTAATGAATTGCTAGCTTAAGTATAACCCAAGAAATATTCGGCTTGGTAATTGTTTATATATATAAATATTTATTTTTCTTCTTGTTGTTAATATTTTTAAATAGACACTATATTAATAATTTATATACAAAAGCTATAATATGCTTTTCAAATAAATGATAATTCCATTAAAATCACACAAATCAGTTCTGCAACTAGAATCTTATATATCTGGAGCAAATAATTGTCTTGCATAAGATCAAAGCAACAGTAAACATTACTTTTAATTAGTTTACAATAGGTTTATTGAAATATTTCATTTATAAGATTATTTTCTATGCTATTGTATCACAAACCTTATAGAGCATATACTCCATTTATGTATTTGAAAATGTGCAACTATGAAACAAAAATAAACATCCTTACTTGACACAAGATTTAAATTCATGAACTAATCATTTTAATTAAAATATCTAACATATTCTGCTACCAGATCAACTATAATATAATATTAAACTTTTGCATTTCTTATATGGCAGAAATGACAGGAAATCCAAGGCAGAATACTCAACTTTTTATTATTAAAATTACCATAAAATTCCTTATCTACAAATCTCTTCCTGACAAAACTTGGTCAAATTTCATATTTTTAAATTTCTATATGTCAACTGTCAACCAATATTTAACATTATATATTTACATAAGTTTTTAAAAGAATTATTAAGAATTAAATTTATACTGATATGTTTTTACTTTCCAGCTCTGTTAAATATAACAGAGGGAAAGTGTGGTGATTGGTCAAAAAAATTACTCCAAGATTTTTACGCTTTTGGATTGAACTGGATTAAAACATTGAGAAATGCAGAAAAATTTGTGGATGTTTTCTATATGTACGTATATACTGGTTGTTAGTGTGTATGTGTAAGGCATGATTTTGTTCACCCTCTTCGAAGCTTAATAACTCCTGTGCTTTTTGTTGAAAATTTCTGAAATTTTGCAGGGAGGTTTGTTTATTAGGGGGACTGATGCCATTAAAAATTGGTAATTAAAAGTCAAGGGGTGGGAAGACAGAGGGGGGTCATGCATCATATCTTAAGAAGGAGTGAACTTAATAACGATTTTACTCATTATTAGCATTTAAAAATTTTTTTTATAAAACTCATCCCTACTCTCAAAATTAAGCTTTTTTTCATTTTATAATAATTAAAAATATAATATTTTTAATTATTATAAAATTCAGCAACAAACTGCTTAACTTTTCTGGCAAAATATTGCCAGAAAGTTAAGTAATTTGTTGCTGGATTAGCATCATCTAATTAATTTTCATATATTATTGTTTGTATCTATTAAATTTTGTATATTTTGATTAAAATGTTTGATTTTTTTTATTGTATTAGCTTGCAATAAAATAACAACATCGTAGATTGAGAATATGAATCTTTTTATATATAGTAGTAGCGATGGAAATTGCATCACCTATGATATATATCAAAAATCACTCAACAGATATGCAAAGTAGCATATTTAAACTATAATCATAACTAGTAGTAGTAGTAGTAGTAGTAGTAGTAGTAGTAGTAGAGAAATCAAGAAGAATAAATCAAAAAACTGCAATTTATTACATATAAATAGGCTACTACACTGAACTTAAATACCAGTAACTGTTAATTCACATTACAGCCTCATCAATACTGTTAATGAGCACTGTCACAGGAACTTGCTCTTCACAGTTATGGGAACAAAAACAAGAAGGGTTCACAGCAATAAAATAAAGCTGAAAAATATAATACAAACAATTATTTCTCGAAAATATAAACCCACAAATCTTTTACGGTGTGACATTTGTAAAAATTATTCAATGGAAAACATAAAAATTTGAAAGAGTCTTGATTATCAAATCTAACGATAATTCTTGTGGCTATCGTCATCAACGGGCATGCGCATTCCTCGGAAGCAAAAAAATTTTATTTATTTATTTAGATTTTTTCTGTCTAGATTGCCATGCTAGGGATAGGGATAATTCGTCTTTATTGTTAATACATTTGTTATCTTGGCCAGCTCTGTATATATAAATTGCCTCCATCCATCTCAAATGCTCCATATGAGGCGTGGTGTGGATGGATCATCCACACCACGCCTCATATGGAGCATTTGAGATGGCTTCCTTAAACATTGGATAGATATCAGGATCTGTAGAATAACAAGCTAGAGCAATTGTTACTCTCTTGTGCTGTATGTCAGCCTTGTGTTCCTTTAGTCTCACTCCTAAGGAGTGCTTAGTGGAGCCAATGTATATTAAATCCTCATCACACCTATGATTCTTTAGCAGGATGAGATATACTCCCGACAGCATGTCCTGGTTGGGAGTATCCTTAGCATTACGAAGTAGCTTAAATAGACTAGGACATCTCCTATATGTGATGCTGATGTGTTTCTTCCTAGCAATCTCAGAGTACAGCTTATGTAAATACAAGTTGTACGTGACAGGAGCTCTGTCTTTAGGATCCAGTCTTTCTTCCCCATGCAAAGTGACTTATGCAGATACTTGGGGATGGTGTAGTTTCCTGGACATTTTTTTACAGTGTTGTGATAAAGTTTAATTATTTCTCATTGAATAGAATCCTAATAATCTTAGGACCAACTCAAACCTTACCAGTTTTGCAGTACTCTAGCAGAAAATGGTGATTTCTTCAAGTTTGCTATACCAAGCTCATGATACCAAACTCTTCTAACACATTTCTGCAGTTGCTCATTATTCTTAGGCTTCTTTGCAATTTTTAAGCCCATAATATGCCAGCAGTTCTCTTTAGGGTTGAGAAAAGGTCCAGATCAGATGCCTAGCCAGCCAGATAACAGTCCTGATTGAGATCAGGACTGGCTAGGCATCTGATCTGGCTGGACATTTAGTAGGAATTTTTGAAATACCTAAACAGCAACTTGTGTCTCAGCTTAAATGATAATAATGCTAACAAACTGTAGAGAAAGGACACTTACTTTACTTACCATCTTCACACAGTGATATAAGATGCAGATTAATTCTGAAGATGCAGGATTTTGTGTAAAAAAATTATTCCTTGACTGCTGGAATTAACTTGGCAAATAACTCAAAAAACGTTTGTTTTTTCAAAGTTGCTTATTTTGTATTTCTTCACAACAGTAAGAGGCTCAAGTAAGTAGATTTTATTTATTTATTATACACACACTGGTGTGCACAAAGAAGTTATAAGATGTTTTATAGCACTGCATTCACAGACCCATTGTAAATAGACAGAATACAGACTACAAATGGACTGCTTCAAAACATCTTATTTGCCAAGCTAACATTACTGTTAATTACAAATAATTGCATAATTCAGTATTACATATTTTTGCATTCAACATTTTCAAAAATGTTAAGAACAAGATGTAAAGCTAGCAATACATTACATAAGAACAAATCAGTAAAATTTTTTTAACAACAAGCATTTATATGGAACTCCACACAGTAATTTGCATCCAATCCAATCCAAATTAATGTGTAGGGGTTCCATTTAAATGTTTGTTATTAAAAAAATCTAAATTTTGATCCAAAGCTTAAGTTACCCATTAGAACAACTTACAATTTGATGATGCACCTTAAAAAATGCTTTGTTATTGATTAAATTATAATTGAAAAACTGAACAGAAATGAATGAGTTAAGATATTTTACAAATATGTTTTTAGACTGGTTTCTGTTATACTGATAGTATAAAAACCAGAAATTACATTCAGTTTCAGCTGTATTGCAAAACTCTAGATTTTGAGCTTCTTGGATCATAGCTTAAATATACTACTTTGCACATTGAGCTGTTGAGCACTTTTATTATATTGCAATTTCCATGGCCACTACTGTAAATAAAGATACTATCTTAACTGTATAAAATCTATATGTATAAGCTAAAAAATTACAAATTATTCTAATATGGAATATACATTTGTATGGTTATAAATAAAACATTATTTCTATAAATTTGAGTAAATTACGTGTGCCATAAAACTTTTAAAAAGTGAACATTTAAATTAGAAGGTATTCAAATAATTGAATTTAGTTTTTCAAATGATAAAACATATTTTGTTATTCTAATCTACCAATCTTAACTTAAAAATAAATTGATGAAATTATAAAAGAATTAAAGAAACACAATAATGCTTTATATCAGAATTATCTTAAAAAGAAACCATAATCATAACTATCATTAACTAGAAATAGGCCTAGTTAATGTTATAAAATTAAGATTGAAAACATTTAAAGTATTTCAAAATTTAAAAAAATTTGGAGAATTTGTATAATTCTGGATCATCATTACAATTAGTATATCACAGAATACTTCTCAAATTACAAATTCAAGTCTGTAAACTGATATACATTTATTTCATGTATAATTTAAGCCTGATTCAACTTTTCAAAGTTACCCTTTACCTAAAATAATAAATGTACAGTACATTATATTAGTTTAATAAATCATTGCATAAATTAAGGTAATATTTAGAGCATGGGACAAAATACAATGCATCAGCATTGGTATTCAACCATTGCAAGCATTGTTTTAAATAAGCATACTCTGATCCATGCCATTCTGAGTCAGCTGTTAGTTTTCTGCCATAATGGTTGTAGATGGATTAAAATGAAATGGCTGTAGAATGATTAATGCTAACCTAAACTTGAATGAATATCTCAAAAGGTAATATACCATCTTGTTCAGTCCTAAATAGTGTCAAATCCACATCAGTAAAAATTAATATATAGGCTTAAAGTACATAAAAACAGATACAGTAGACCCCCCTATAACACTGTAGATAATTCCGTGTTATATGAATTCCATGTTGTACGAGTCACTTAGATTTTACAAATACGTGAGCCGTTCACAGCTCGGCACACGTATTTGTACAATCGAAGTGACTCGTATAACATGGAATTCATATAACACGGAATTATCTACAGTGTTATAAGGGGGTCTACTGTATTTAGTATTTTAGAACTATTTTTAATAGTTTTCCTATGATGAAATATTAGAAATTCTTTCATGTGCCATAGTTGAATTATAAAAGATAAAGGAAAACTCATGGAAACTTTTTGAAAAATTGTATAAAATATAATATCAGTCTTTCATTAAAAGAATATAAAATACAAATGAGTTAATATTACAATTTTATATTAATCAAAATATCCAAATTTAAGTTATTCTACACCAGTTGCATAAAATTATCCACTTATAACTATCATATGTATTAATAGAATCATAACATAATAATAATAGTGATGTAAATAGAATGATTTTACAGAAAAAAATATTAATCAATCATTAATTACATTATATAAAATTTTTTAGTGTTATTTTAAGTATAGCTAAATTAAATATATAAATTAATTTCAAATTTAAATCATCATTTAAATACATTTTTTGAAAGCGTGACAATGAAATAATCACATTCACATTTTGAAATTACTTATAAATTAAATTAGAAGCTACAAATTAGGAAACCGTAAAACACGTAGATCATCATAGAAGCAAACATTTCAAAGTTCATAATTTTATTTACAGGACAAAGATATATTATGATTAATATTTCCCTATTAGTAATTTTGCCAATGTAATATCAATGGATAATCTTAAAATATCTTTTAACTATTACAAAATTATATAATTTAAAAAAAATCAAAAAATATACATTTAATTGGTTAAAAACTTCAATATCCTCCAATCATTTTTCTAATAACATAATTTTTTCATTATATAATTACATTTCAACCAAATTAACTGAAAATAAAGAAAGTGTCACGAATCAAATGTTGCATCTTTAAAATTATATCAAATGATGATAATATTTAAACAGAATTGAATCTTAATATAAATCTCACCATCTCATTTGTATATAATTTCAAAGAAATGATACATTAAATCATATTTAAAGGAACTAAATGGGTAAATCCTTTATACAGTTTTTCTAAATGTAATTAGTATTTGGGTAAAGTATATAATGTGAATTAGATTTAAATGCAGTTATGTATTGTTTCAATAATTGTATAAAGAAGAATTATCCTTTTATATACATGTAGATTGATACAATATATGTAATGGTAACTGATAGTGGATCATGTAATGTGAAATTACTTGTGAGAAAGATATGATTGAGGAAATAGAATTTGTATAAGTTTAACAGATGTTATTGTGGATATAATAAGTTATAAAGGCCATTACCTAACCCGTCCTCCGCATCGATGACAAGACGAACCTTGCCAACCTCGATCACACAGACAACGTCCGTCTTGGCAATATCCATTTAAACACACAATATTATGGCAAGACGACGTATTCGATGCTACAGCTTCTCGTACGTTTTCTTGGAATATTATTAAAGTTAAAAGAATAGCAAGTATTTTAGCAAAACGTTTAAATTTTGCTCTATGAACGCACCAATGCATTAACTTATCCATCATCGACTAGCCATTTTCCGTAATCAAACTTTGGTGACTCCAGTTCCGGGTTTTAACACCAGGAGGAGCCATAGATCTAGGCCGGTTTTTCGAACGAGATGTTGTGAATTAACTCCGGTTCGGTTCAACACCCGCTAGGTTGAGGCTGACGAACCCGTTTAATTTGATGAATTTTCTCCACCCTTCCTGTCTATCACACTATTATGACGTTTTATGTTTCTTTTAATCTATCGAAACTTTTACCACGTTATATAATGTAATCGTTATACACCCGTATTTTATATAATAAATAAAGTATATTAAATAAATTTCTCACATAAAATACTATATACATTTTTTTAAAATTAATTATTTTATCTTTTGTTTCTTGTTTGTTAATTGCTAATTTCAAATTAACTCGTGTATTTAAAACAATTATCGGTAATTTCGTGTTTGTCCGCACGGAGGCAGAAGGACATCTGAACGTGTGAGTTTGCGGAATTAATAAATTATTACGTTTATTTTTCTTTCTGGAAGCTTAAAAAAAATAAAAAGTTATTTTGAAAAATATTTTTATTTTTGAAGTGTTTTTAAAACACAGTTTTTGGGGGTAGTCCGTTCGAATATGGTGGGCCCCCGTCCCTAACCACTCGGCCGCTCCATTGTGGGCCTGGCCAAACCCATAATGGGTTTGCTAAAAGAGGCTCTCTTAGTGCCCATAAAGAGGAAAGATTTCTTTTTTAAAAAAAAAAGCATAATTTTCTTTGTATCTTTAAGATCCAGAGATATAATCAGCTCCCAAAAAATTGCTTCCCGGAATTAGATCTCGGGTCCCGAAATGTGGTAGGGTAACGCCGTAACTAATTCGGCCATTTTATTATAGGCTTGGCCAAACAATTTTTTAAAAAATATTACTTATTTCGTGAATTAATAATGCAATAATAAGTCAAATTTCTGCAAATCACAGTAATACAAAGAAACTCTGGTAGAAATCATAATAAAAAAGTATAATTTTACTAACAAAAACAAATTTTTTGAAAATTTCATTGTGATTCAGCGTATTTAAAAACAATATTATTATGTTTCCTATTTTCTTAAAGATATTACTCTTGGCTTAAAATATATTTCTTTATTCACAGATATTGTATGAATTAAATGATACATAAAAGATTAAAAGAAATATAGATGTGTTATCATGCTTTTTACATTCACATGAAGTTTTTCTTTAATTTAAAATATCTTTAAACATTTATTTACTATTTTTATTAATTTTGCTTTGACGAAATATGATAATTAATAGCTTTTTTACTATTTCCTCCCCGTAGACACGAAATCAAGCCCATTGTGGGTTCGGCCAGGTCCATACTCCAATGGGTCGGTTAGATTAGTGAAGAATGGTAAAATAGATCAGCGAAAATGAATTACATTGTAGAAGTAGTGGTCTTTATACATTACTTCGTTAAAAAGTTATACAGCGTTGAGCCATAGCCTTGGGAGCGTGTGGGCTTGTTGCAGGGCTCTAGTTTCTCGATGGTCAAAGCCTCCCAGATAAAAATGACCTTGCAATCCATTGCGCCAATAGGTAAGCCAATAGTGAAAATATTTCTTTTCGTCATTAAATACGGATAACGTTGAAAAGACAGTAAAATATAATTTAAGCTTACTAATAATGTATAACAGTTTCGTATAACAAAAGTGATTGATAAAGCATGAGTATAAATGTGAAGAAAATGAAAGCACGCGCAAGTTTCAAGTAAGCATATACTAAGAAGTACAGGTACAAAGTATTCTTACTTTTATTAATGGCAATGTCTTTTATTTTTATACAAAAATATATATGCTAAATAATTTTTACATACTTTATCTTTCTAATCACTATAATTTTTCATAATAATTTAGTACATTGTGCTCCATTTTTCACTCGTGACGGTTGTCCCCATTGCGGGTCAGACCTTATTATTAATCAATAAAACTTGAGACAAGTCTATTGAAATATTAAAAATCTAATTAATTTAATGTCGAGAAAACTTTAACTATCCCAACAATACTTAGCAATTTTAAAACATAGTAGAACCTGTAATAAACAGGTCACTTCCTAAACAGCGGCCATTTCTTTCAGGAACTTATTTGAACAAAAATGCATACAAAATGACCTACGAGCAACATCCATTTTTTCCGTTTGTGGCCATTGTTCATGTGTTTGAGTGTATTAAAATAAATTATTTATTATTTATTAATTACATAGCCATATTATAACAATAATTTGACAGTTTATTTGGTTCTTGCCATATCTGCATTCACTACAATTCTCTTNTTTTTTTTTACTCTTATCACATAATAATAATATAAAAAATATAAATACATATAATATAGTTGACAACCATCAACATTTGGTGCTGACTAGCAGCATTTCATATGCTCTGTCAGTGGACAGACCACTTTTCCCTTTTCTCAGTTTTTAAAGAATTTGATATCATCACACAAACACTTCATTTAACAAGTCTAATACCAATATATACGCTGAAGACATTGTATGTATTTTATTACTGAAGTGGACCAGAATGACATTCTCAGATTCCTTTAATTGGGAAAGAACCAAGATTAATATTTTAATATATGTATGAGAATTTTAACTCGAATGTGATAATTTTAAATGGAAGATAAGATAAATTGCATCTTTAACTCTGGCAGCTTTAGTGCCATCATGTTGGTGATTTTATATCAATTATAGCCAACTCATCAGCAGAAGGAAACAAGTTACTTTTACAGTTATACCAAATTATTGAGCAGCATTACAGTTTCTCATCTCAATAAGAAGAAACATCTAATTCATCACTTAAGAATATACAGATTAAATTTTCAGTGGTATCATTTGTTTCAAGCTTTTAAGGAGATTTCAATATTTCGAATTTGCATATTTACAGTGTATAAAAAGTTCTTAAGATAATTATTTGCAGTTATGTTTTCTACTCATCTGTGTATATTATTGAATTAGAATAAACTGAATAATAATAACTGAAGAAATGCTATATTTTATTTTGTCATGCTTCTTCTATTATCCAATATCATTTGTCATTATCCTATTATCTGATATCATTATCTAACAATTTACAAACCTTAAGTCATTAAATGACAAAACAAGATCATTTAACCATTATCTTATATTAGCTTTAAATCTCATTTTTATTTTATTCTTATATCAATTTCTTTTGTTAAAATGGAATTTTTTTTGTATTTAATAATTGAATATGTATACATTTCTGCTTTTCATCTTAAAATATATTAATAATTTGTTTATTATATTTTATACTTCCAATAATAATTCATTCCTATTTTATTCAAATATATATTTGTACAGTATTTCTGTATAAAGTTAATCCATTCAGTTATTTGTTGTGCAGTTAATCATATAAATATAAATGACAATAATATTTTGCTGTGTATTTATTTTTACCAATAATATATTCCTATTTGGTATTAAAATAGTTAATTTGCCAATTCTGTCAAGATAAATAAGGAATAGCTGGTAGGAAATATTGACTATACCTTTACTTCACAACTCTATATATATATATATATATAAATAAAAATGGACGTGTGTCCCCCTATATTTCACTTTTCAGCCAAAACTACACATTGCACATGAATGGTGTTTGTATGAGGTAGTAGCCCAAAGTCTCCATTCATGCACTATGGTGGTTGCATCTCAATAGCTATAAGGATGTGGAAGATATGAGGGCTTAAAGTGGTTGACTTCGAAGATTTTCTATTTTGATTTTTAAAATGTTTGAACCGTTTTAAATTAGAATTTGTATTCGAATTGGTTCGATTATACAATGATTGTAAACATTCCAGAAAATTGATCAAATTGAAAATAGTTCATTTGACTGGACATAAAAATTCTCTAATTAGTCTGGAAACGGGAAACCAAATTCTTGCATTCTGTGCTATAAGGGTGTGGGAGATATGGGATTGAAAGTGGTTGACTTCAAAGATGTGTAACAATGGAAGTGTTAATATAAAGCGGCATGCAAGATTTACAGGCAGTTTTTTGCGTTTTTGCGGGAAATCAAACATATTTTTAGACTCATGTAAAAATTCTCTAATTAGTCTGGAAATGGGGGACCTAATTCTTGCATTCTATGAAAACGGGTAAGATTGGCTATAATGTAATTATCTTCATCTTCACTATCATTACTTTTTGCCCAGCAAAGCAGGTCCTTGCAGCTAGATTCTAGATTACTTAGAAAAACAGTCTTTTATATATAAAAAAAACTATATTGCATACAAATAAAAACCCAGCAAAGCAGGTCCTTGCAGCTAGTATATATATATTAATGTACAAATATCTAACTGTCAAAGTTTCTAAGCCATACTTAGGTTAAACAAAGTAATTTGGGATAAATATTGGTTGTTAGATTTCCACCTTATATTAAATTTTACCATTTACCTTCAGGCCAAATTACTTTGTTCATTTAATGAATTGCTAGCTTAAGTATAACCCAAGAAATATTCGGCTTGGTAATTGTTTATATATATAAATATTTATTTTTCTTCTTGTTGTTAATATTTTTAAATAGACACTATATTAATAATTTATATACAAAAGCTATAATATGCTTTTCAAATAAATGATAATTCCATTAAAATCACACAAATCAGTTCTGCAACTAGAATCTTATATATCTGGAGCAAATAATTGTCTTGCATAAGATCAAAGCAACAGTAAACATTACTTTTAATTAGTTTACAATAGGTTTATTGAAATATTTCATTTATAAGATTATTTTCTATGCTATTGTATCACAAACCTTATAGAGCATATACTCCATTTATGTATTTGAAAATGTGCAACTATGAAACAAAAATAAACATCCTTACTTGACACAAGATTTAAATTCATGAACTAATCATTTTAATTAAAATATCTAACATATTCTGCTACCAGATCAACTATAATATAATATTAAACTTTTGCATTTCTTATATGGCAGAAATGACAGGAAATCCAAGGCAGAATACTCAACTTTTTATTATTAAAATTACCATAAAATTCCTTATCTACAAATCTCTTCCTGACAAAACTTGGTCAAATTTCATATTTTTAAATTTCTATATGTCAACTGTCAACCAATATTTAACATTATATATTTACATAAGTTTTTAAAAGAATTATTAAGAATTAAATTTATACTGATATGTTTTTACTTTCCAGCTCTGTTAAATATAACAGAGGGAAAGTGTGGTGATTGGTCAAAAAAATTACTCCAAGATTTTTACGCTTTTGGATTGAACTGGATTAAAACATTGAGAAATGCAGAAAAATTTGTGGATGTTTTCTATATGTACGTATATACTGGTTGTTAGTGTGTATGTGTAAGGCATGATTTTGTTCACCCTCTTCGAAGCTTAATAACTCCTGTGCTTTTTGTTGAAAATTTCTGAAATTTTGCAGGGAGGTTTGTTTATTAGGGGGACTGATGCCATTAAAAATTGGTAATTAAAAGTCAAGGGGTGGGAAGACAGAGGGGGGTCATGCATCATATCTTAAGAAGGAGTGAACTTAATAACGATTTTACTCATTATTAGCATTTAAAAATTTTTTTTATAAAACTCATCCCTACTCTCAAAATTAAGCTTTTTTTCATTTTATAATAATTAAAAATATAATATTTTTAATTATTATAAAATTCAGCAACAAACTGCTTAACTTTTCTGGCAAAATATTGCCAGAAAGTTAAGTAATTTGTTGCTGGATTAGCATCATCTAATTAATTTTCATATATTATTGTTTGTATCTATTAAATTTTGTATATTTTGATTAAAATGTTTGATTTTTTTTATTGTATTAGCTTGCAATAAAATAACAACATCGTAGATTGAGAATATGAATCTTTTTATATATAGTAGTAGCGATGGAAATTGCATCACCTATGATATATATCAAAAATCACTCAACAGATATGCAAAGTAGCATATTTAAACTATAATCATAACTAGTAGTAGTAGTAGTAGTAGTAGTAGTAGTAGTAGAGAAATCAAGAAGAATAAATCAAAAAACTGCAATTTATTACATATAAATAGGCTACTACACTGAACTTAAATACCAGTAACTGTTAATTCACATTACAGCCTCATCAATACTGTTAATGAGCACTGTCACAGGAACTTGCTCTTCACAGTTATGGGAACAAAAACAAGAAGGGTTCACAGCAATAAAATAAAGCTGAAAAATATAATACAAACAATTATTTCTCGAAAATATAAACCCACAAATCTTTTACGGTGTGACATTTGTAAAAATTATTCAATGGAAAACATAAAAATTTGAAAGAGTCTTGATTATCAAATCTAACGATAATTCTTGTGGCTATCGTCATCAACGGGCATGCGCATTCCTCGGAAGCAAAAAAATTTTATTTATTTATTTAGATTTTTTCTGTCTAGATTGCCATGCTAGGGATAGGGATAATTCGTCTTTATTGTTAATACATTTGTTATCTTGGCCAGCTCTGTATATATAAATTGCCTCCATCCATCTCAAATGCTCCATATGAGGCGTGGTGTGGATGGATCATCCACACCACGCCTCATATGGAGCATTTGAGATGGCTTCCTTAAACATTGGATAGATATCAGGATCTGTAGAATAACAAGCTAGAGCAATTGTTACTCTCTTGTGCTGTATGTCAGCCTTGTGTTCCTTTAGTCTCACTCCTAAGGAGTGCTTAGTGGAGCCAATGTATATTAAATCCTCATCACACCTATGATTCTTTAGCAGGATGAGATATACTCCCGACAGCATGTCCTGGTTGGGAGTATCCTTAGCATTACGAAGTAGCTTAAATAGACTAGGACATCTCCTATATGTGATGCTGATGTGTTTCTTCCTAGCAATCTCAGAGTACAGCTTATGTAAATACAAGTTGTACGTGACAGGAGCTCTGTCTTTAGGATCCAGTCTTTCTTCCCCATGCAAAGTGACTTATGCAGATACTTGGGGATGGTGTAGTTTCCTGGACATTTTTTTACAGTGTTGTGATAAAGTTTAATTATTTCTCATTGAATAGAATCCTAATAATCTTAGGACCAACTCAAACCTTACCAGTTTTGCAGTACTCTAGCAGAAAATGGTGATTTCTTCAAGTTTGCTATACCAAGCTCATGATACCAAACTCTTCTAACACATTTCTGCAGTTGCTCATTATTCTTAGGCTTCTTTGCAATTTTTAAGCCCATAATATGCCAGCAGTTCTCTTTAGGGTTGAGAAAAGGTCCAGATCAGATGCCTAGCCAGCCAGATAACAGTCCTGATTGAGATCAGGACTGGCTAGGCATCTGATCTGGCTGGACATTTAGTAGGAATTTTTGAAATACCTAAACAGCAACTTGTGTCTCAGCTTAAATGATAATAATGCTAACAAACTGTAGAGAAAGGACACTTACTTTACTTACCATCTTCACACAGTGATATAAGATGCAGATTAATTCTGAAGATGCAGGATTTTGTGTAAAAAAATTATTCCTTGACTGCTGGAATTAACTTGGCAAATAACTCAAAAAACGTTTGTTTTTTCAAAGTTGCTTATTTTGTATTTCTTCACAACAGTAAGAGGCTCAAGTAAGTAGATTTTATTTATTTATTATACACACACTGGTGTGCACAAAGAAGTTATAAGATGTTTTATAGCACTGCATTCACAGACCCATTGTAAATAGACAGAATACAGACTACAAATGGACTGCTTCAAAACATCTTATTTGCCAAGCTAACATTACTGTTAATTACAAATAATTGCATAATTCAGTATTACATATTTTTGCATTCAACATTTTCAAAAATGTTAAGAACAAGATGTAAAGCTAGCAATACATTACATAAGAACAAATCAGTAAAATTTTTTTAACAACAAGCATTTATATGGAACTCCACACAGTAATTTGCATCCAATCCAATCCAAATTAATGTGTAGGGGTTCCATTTAAATGTTTGTTATTAAAAAAATCTAAATTTTGATCCAAAGCTTAAGTTACCCATTAGAACAACTTACAATTTGATGATGCACCTTAAAAAATGCTTTGTTATTGATTAAATTATAATTGAAAAACTGAACAGAAATGAATGAGTTAAGATATTTTACAAATATGTTTTTAGACTGGTTTCTGTTATACTGATAGTATAAAAACCAGAAATTACATTCAGTTTCAGCTGTATTGCAAAACTCTAGATTTTGAGCTTCTTGGATCATAGCTTAAATATACTACTTTGCACATTGAGCTGTTGAGCACTTTTATTATATTGCAATTTCCATGGCCACTACTGTAAATAAAGATACTATCTTAACTGTATAAAATCTATATGTATAAGCTAAAAAATTACAAATTATTCTAATATGGAATATACATTTGTATGGTTATAAATAAAACATTATTTCTATAAATTTGAGTAAATTACGTGTGCCATAAAACTTTTAAAAAGTGAACATTTAAATTAGAAGGTATTCAAATAATTGAATTTAGTTTTTCAAATGATAAAACATATTTTGTTATTCTAATCTACCAATCTTAACTTAAAAATAAATTGATGAAATTATAAAAGAATTAAAGAAACACAATAATGCTTTATATCAGAATTATCTTAAAAAGAAACCATAATCATAACTATCATTAACTAGAAATAGGCCTAGTTAATGTTATAAAATTAAGATTGAAAACATTTAAAGTATTTCAAAATTTAAAAAAATTTGGAGAATTTGTATAATTCTGGATCATCATTACAATTAGTATATCACAGAATACTTCTCAAATTACAAATTCAAGTCTGTAAACTGATATACATTTATTTCATGTATAATTTAAGCCTGATTCAACTTTTCAAAGTTACCCTTTACCTAAAATAATAAATGTACAGTACATTATATTAGTTTAATAAATCATTGCATAAATTAAGGTAATATTTAGAGCATGGGACAAAATACAATGCATCAGCATTGGTATTCAACCATTGCAAGCATTGTTTTAAATAAGCATACTCTGATCCATGCCATTCTGAGTCAGCTGTTAGTTTTCTGCCATAATGGTTGTAGATGGATTAAAATGAAATGGCTGTAGAATGATTAATGCTAACCTAAACTTGAATGAATATCTCAAAAGGTAATATACCATCTTGTTCAGTCCTAAATAGTGTCAAATCCACATCAGTAAAAATTAATATATAGGCTTAAAGTACATAAAAACAGATACAGTAGACCCCCTATAACACTGTAGATAATTCCGTGTTATATGAATTCCATGTTGTACGAGTCACTTAGATTTTACAAATACGTGAGCCGTTCACAGCTCGGCACACGTATTTGTACAATCGAAGTGACTCGTATAACATGGAATTCATATAACACGGAATTATCTACAGTGTTATAGG